>NC_088300.1:74184182-74375265 GCF_032854445.1 Liolophura sinensis
AGAATCAGTTGTATTCATAATTTAGCAAATTAATGGATAATTACAAATAATCTGCCTCTGGAAACGCAAGGAAATTGTAGCTTGGCGAGATAGACAGTGTAGGTCAGTCCATAACGCCCACGCGTCGCCATAGTACACGGGTTGAACATACGGGGCTGAGGCCTGGTGGTTGTGTTTACTACAGGAAAGTAAATGGAAGATCAATTGGAAGCAGGAATATTTGACAACGCCATACCATTAACCTCAGATGTCCTTAGCTGGGCATTATATTAACAATTTTTATAAAGCTGTAGGCGAGGGCTGGCTTACGGTCATTGGAAATACTATCCCAACACTTGAGACCAATGATTGACAAAACTCTTCCTGTTGAAGGTTGGGCCAAACAAGTCTCAATAACATGGTTCCCCCTACTCCATCCGCCCTCTCCCAAGCCCACACTCGCCAGGCCCTCCATTGCACATTCACTCATCAACATCGCTTTGAGAGTAGAAACGTAATTATTATGTATCGAAGATCAAATGTACCTTTTCTCTCGCTGTCGCCAGAACCAATAGCCTGCCAGACATCAGTCATCGCTTGATCTCAGTAATAATGGGTATAAATCCACATTGGATGGGTGGATCATAAAAAAACACCTCCCCCTGTGGTGTTGAGATCGAAATAACTCCGTCTGAACTACAAACGTGGACGGTGCGTATATAGCAAGTAAGTTAAAGAAAACGTTTGCCCGCTGAGTTATGTATGAGCCACCAGTTAGTAAAGTAAAAGTAGGAAAGCTTGGTGTATAATTAATTAGTAAAGTAAAAGTAGGAAAGCTTGGTGTATAATTAATTAGTAAAGTAAAAGTAGGAAAGCTTGGTGTATAATTAATAGTATATTAATATAACGTCTATTTCAATTAGTTCTAAATAGAATGCACCATTTCTGGACACACAATTACACAATCTCTCTAGATGTTAGTGACATCCCAATATCTCTGGTTAGCACTTCCCTACGCCTTATCTACAAGACTGCAAAACAACCGTTCAAAGGACAAATAAGAACGTCTTATAAAGATCTCCAGGTTAGATGTGAGTTTGATTCTTTTTCAAAAAATTTAGGAGATGTCAAACTTGCGCGTTCATTTAATATTCAGGCCTATCAAAAGCAACTAGATTTTCATCAGTTACGCTTTTCTGGACAACGTTTACAGAAAGCCCAGTAGGCGTTTTCCTATTATACCCAGAGTAGGCTTACCCTGGTTTATGACATGTCGTACATAATCCTAAGGTATGAGCTCGAAAAGTTACTGAGTGAATAGTATGTCGCACACTCACACATATGAAATCTTGTACAAACAGGCTTCGCCACCATGCATCAGTTCATTAAACACTTGGTTGGCGTTAGCGATAATACATCAAAACAGCATAGCCAATGTATTATATAATTACAGTATCTCCATCATCACTTTCTCATCAATACGATCATCAATGCACAACATTGTCAATCCTTTTGTCCCTTCTACAATGACTAAGGGAGGCATAAATATCCAATTAATTTCACATGGTTTTAATAACCAGTGCTCTATATCGCTTATAAGGTTCAACTTTCGCTACATGTGTGAGAAACCAGATTCACGGTATCGTCGACAATCAAAGAGGACAAGGATCAGGAGAGAGTCATAATATATTCTCTGAGGGCAACCTGTGAGACATGATGGTTGACATGATGCTTGCCGAACAAAATATATCGTCCTCGTGGATAGTGGGTTACATGCATTGTATAATGCCTGTTGAACTGTTCATTACTTTTGTTGCTTTACTTCAGAAATTCGTGGATTACAAATCTACTTATCGAATATTCTGATTATCTGAAGAAATTATGATGGTAACATTGTTGCTAGAATTTTACACACTTTTCTGGGAAATTTGAGACAAAAGGCAAAATGAAATTTGATTGTGGTATTTTTTTACTTGTCGCCAGTGGATTTTTTATGGGTCTGTGACACAGATAAAGATTTAATTTGCTGCACACTTGTTTTGTCTTTTCAATTCTTGACGTGAGCGTATAGTCTGTGGATATTCACATAGGTAGCACGAGTGAAAAGTATTATGAATCTTGTGTATTAGAAGACATCCCGAACTTGAATGCCCGAATATCTTTTACATTGTTGGGATTAATTGCTACTAATCAGTTAGCTGATTATGTTGGGAGCCCCCCCCCCCTCCCTACTCCCCCCAGGAGTCTGTCCGGTTCCCCTAAGATGGACTGCTGTGAAATATTTTTCAGCGCAGTTTAAACTAGTCATCAATAAAAAATAAATAATTTGCAGAGATTAATACATTATCACAGTCATCTTACAAAATAACGTTGACTACTGTATATTTATGGAGACCGTGTGAACTTTGCTGGGCCCTGTATGAGAATTGAGTGGGGCTTGAGATACTGTCGTCGCTGCTCTGCTTTTACTGTCTAGCCTTTTATACTGTAATACTGCATAAACCATGATTCTGCTGATGGACTAAGCATCTTCAAGGAATGGTCCCTTTGCATTGTTTTCCTGTTATTGTTCATTAAAAATGGTGTCAACACAGCATTTTGCGTACTTCTAGACCAATGACGTCTAATAAATTGCAAGTAACCGGATTCTTTCATGTTTGTCACCATCGTGATATAACGTTCCAGTGACACCAATATTAATGTACCGTCGTGAAATGACGATACATTGATGCAGCAATATAAATGTACCGTCCTGTCGCATCAAGAAGCCACCGTCGTGATATGACGATACATTGATGCAGCAATATAAATGTAACGTCTTGTCGCATCAAGAAGCCGCTGTCGTGATATGATAATACATTGACGCAGTGTTATGTAAACAACTGCCGTCAGCTTCTAAATTTAGCTTGCCACTGTTTACATATGCTGACTTCGGGGCCTGCTGTCTGCCTCTGTCTTAGAATGCTCCAGAATACACTCAGTTCGGGGCATGTTTGTTTACAACAAGTGTTCAGGAAATTTCTTATTCTAGAAAATTCCACCAGTCTATATAAGACCTATGAAAGCAGGTCAAAGGAGGAGAAAGGAGAATTACTGAGAGTTTTGGAAGCTTTCGCTGTGTATTACTTTAGTAGGCCTTTTGTGCTGAATTTTGGGGTCTTTATAGCCTCTGGCTTTGTTATATCATATCTCCACCGAACACTTGTTCAGTCTGAACTTGTATATTTAATTTGTGCTCTTGTCTACACAGTGCTTATTAGTACACGGACCCTGTCTGTGAAATTTTGTGTATATTTCATCATACACTCAGTTATACTGTGGATTTTCCCTCTTATGAATATCGCCTCTGTACAATTTTTAAGCATTGTGGAGTATATGCGTCCGTTTGGACTTGACACTGTTGTACATGTAAGTACTTTAGAATTTGTATAGATACTGCTATCGTTTCTTGTTAAACTTAAGTACTTTAGTATTTGTAAAAGTCTTGTTATCTGTTCTTGTTAAACCTAATAGATTGTTGTAAAATAACATCTGCTGGTTTTGGTTACTTTTTTGTGCGGCTAAACTGTCGTGTATTTCGGACAAGCCATCTCTTTATAATACAGACAGTTTGGGTCGTAACACGCAGCAATATAAATGTACGGCGCTATCTCATCAAGAAGACATCGTGGTGATTCGACGTTCCATTGACGCAGGGATGTTAATGTACCTCCCTGTCTCACCAAGGAGAGACCGTTGTGATATGACGTTTCAGTGACTCAGCAATATTAAGGTACCATCCTGTCTCAGCATGAATACACCGTCTTGATTCGACGTTCCATTGACGCAGGGATGTTAATGTACCTCCCTGTCTCATCAAGAAGACACGTTGTGATATGACGATCCAGTGACACAGCAGCAACATTAGTGCACCGTTCTGCTTCAATACAACAACCTTGCCTTGATAGAAACTTTATTCCCCGATTTAACATGCAACTCAATTCTTTCATGATTTTCTGACAGATTTAGTTTCTTTTCTTCGATTGACCGACCTAGACATTTTCCGACTGTGGCGGGTAGGTTCTAGAAGGACGCTTTCGTTCGGAGAGAGATGTCACGCTTTCATCCGTGGGCCGCTTATCTGACACCCATTTTAGGGAACCACTTCCTGGTTATGTCCGACAGCTTAACCAGGGACAGCGACACGTCGTAAGGCCTCAATTACTGTCGATTCCAGGACAGTCACAAGAGAATAGCTCACTAAATACTGTTCTCAGTATATGTGTAATTCATATTGGACATCAGATGCTCGCTACGTTTCATAGTGCGTTCATACTATGACTGAGTCTGGGACACTGATCGGGAATGTAGCAATCCCCCTTCTAGATAAACACAACTAGTCTGACTCAGTGCAATGTACCATTTCTTGAAACTTTTTTGTTTCGTTTTCGAAGGCCTTGTCACACTCTCGACCAACGGTAGCGCGTGCGTTTGCATACTCGTGGCAGGTATAGATGTACAGATGTATAGATGTATACGAACACGTGTGCATTAGTGCACAAGTTCCCAGGATGGATACATTCAGTGAGGTGAATCGTCGAGTCACGCGTGATATGGTGTGAGAAAATCTAGTCATTTGTTCGTGTTTTATCCTGACTTGCTGTCTTTTGCTACGGTCTCACAGTAAGGAAATAGAGGTGGTTTTGTGATATATGATTCACAGAGGACGGAGAAGCCTTTGAGAGAGAAACTCACAAGGTTTACTAAGAGTGGGCAGTCATATTATTTCAGTCATGGGCCAAAAGATGGAACCGATTGGTGGCGTAATGATAACCCTAAACAACAGCATGTAATAACGTAGCTTGTAGTAACCACACTTTAGCCGACTCAATTTCTGATTGTTTGTCATAATCATAGTGATATCTAAAGCCTCATATCGACTTCCCGACATTTCTGACTGAACGTGACGTTAGGATGGTCCAGAAATGCTCTTCTTGATTTCAAACTTGATACGCTGCTGTATTTCTAGAGACCACTTTTTATCTCACTATTGGAATAAGAACAGTTTTCTGCTGACAAGTCAAGTCAATTACTACCTGCGCATGTAGGAAGTCATAAGTAAGACTGACTCTACAGGCAGGCTCATCTATGAATAGAGACCTACTGGAACAAGCCGACCGTATTCTCTGCGGCACTGCCTGTTGGTTGTTGAACCAAACAGGTCAGGGTGTAAACAACAAGTGCACAGGACTTTATATTGTCTAATCAGGAACGTTTCTTTATTTTCCTGACTCACGTGCACGAGACCTATAGCACATTGGTTACACATACGTTAACTGAACAGACTAAGGGGCTGAGAGAAACCCCTTATGAATAACATACGCGTGAGGATGGAAGTGATGGCGGATGGCTAATTCATAGCGGCATCGCCCTCTCTATACATTCCCAAAATATCACTGGACAATTCTCTCTCTCTCTCCACCGCTCCAACTTACCCCCGAAAAAGACGACTGGAAGGTTGGAGAGGCTGCTTAACTTATTCTGTTCAGAAACAAACTTTGTCTCATCTACATGGAATAATATTGTACTCATCTGGTAATTAAAGGAACTGAGACATGCATACAGCTTCAGCAACCAGGATGAATGGTTGGCTTGTATGGATGGTTTGTGATAAAATATCATTTGTAGGTATCTAGTTTACAAAGCGGTTTTCTGAAAGGAAAACTTTCTTAGCCGGGATGAGCATGTTTTATATGGTTTATGTAGAAAACTTTAGCAAAAATGCACGCTCAAAATTGGAACTTCACATCTGTTTGTCACTGCGCGTTTCCTGGAGCGCTAATATTCCTCTTTGTGCTATTATGTAAACGTTACTCGACCTTTCTGTTGGCCTAATATGCCTGTCTTACAATACAAATTAATTTTGTAAGGCATAGACACGATCAACATATCGTTCACATCAAGTGCATTTTAAAAACATTCAATGGCATGTAACTAGATGTAACTTTCCTCACCCAGTGCATGTCCTATTTACTGGGATTCATTTTAGCTGTTTTGTAACACTGGATGCAGATTTGGTCACAGATTTTGTCACAGATTTGGTTACGTGAGAAGGAATTGTTGTCACTTTCTATAAAAATAATGTTGGGACTTTCAGTTTATTGATTTTATTAATAAGAATTAATAAGAATTTTTCACTCACGGTGGTAAGATTTATGGGTGGGCAAACCGGAGTTCGATCAGTACCTTAGAAATCTCCTGACTTAAAGCCACAGCCGATCCGGTGACTGTCGGATTCCAATACAAGACTTAAGGAGCTAATATTTGAAAGTTACCAATGCTTTAATCATCTGAGCCGAGAAACCTTTTGGAATCTTGAAACAGTTTGGGATGTGGAATTAGATAAGGGTTTTCTTTCTAATTCTAATGAAGTGGAAACTACAGGTCGATAAAAGGATATGGCAAGGTTAAACCCTGCGTACCACGTACTGTAGAAATAAAACAAACACGAATCAACCGCCCAGTTGTTATTGTCATTTCTAAATCAATTTTGAAAAAGAAATAAAGAATATTCACCCTTTCACACTTTTTGTCAGTTATCCCGCTCCTCTATCCATCCTTTAGATAGATTTATCTCTAATTATGAACGATGATAAAGGAACAACTTCTATACTCGACCAAGCTGAGAAAAGCCACTTCAATATGACATGAAAGTTAGACCGTCGGATTTACGGGTGGTTAATTAGTTAACGTCCAAGCCATACAGTCACGTAATGTCTTCTAAGAGCTTATCATTGAACACATGTGAGTTTGTGAGACCACTTGAGAACAGCGGCACACAAGCTTGTGACAGTGGAATGAAGGGTAATGATTCCATGCAGGTGCCGGGCAAAGGCGTAGTTCTGGACCCTGTCAACCAAGACTGGCAGAATTATTGCCCCTGTGGGATAGAGATATGCATGTGGGCCAAGGAGCCACGAAGACTGGCTTCTAGAAATCGACAGGATTACTAATGACAAGGTTAAGAGGGATTCCTTCGTAATTATTCCGGAACTCGCTAAACTTACAGAGATGGCCATTACAAAGTGTGATTTCACACGAGAGGATGTCATTTGCTGTCAAACTAACGAGGATATTTATTTATCATGTGGGTAAAATCCGCTGACACTCGTGGCGTCAACACGATGGCAAAGCCCGATAATCTTAAAAAATGGTTTTTATTATTGTCTCTGGAGCATGTGGATTTATCCGTAGCATTATTCCTCGTTAATAGAAGCGGATTATGTTATCCATCAAGATTCACCGCTCTGCTCTCACACAGTGTTCTCTACACAAACAAACAGGTGGGTAAACAGAATTAAGACTGTGCTGCGAGCACAGGATTATTCCTGCGAGATGATCACGTTGCCCCTCTTAGGCAGAATATAACGTATTGATTGTTAGCTCACATTCCACCAGCTCACATTCACATTTCTCTTTGCAAGAGGACACCTTTATTTGTTGTCACATTTATGGTGTGTCTTACACATCAAGCATCAGGTCAGACTATGATGGATCCACATGACTGGTCAGCATAGCCGCTTACCCCTATGTACACATCCTCAACAGAAGATATAATGCTGTCTATCACATCAGAATACCGAACAGACATGGCAGGTCATCCCTCTGCGCTTTCCCATAAGTACACGTCCAAAATAGAAATATTGTGCAGTCTAACACACCAGTATACCAAACACACATGACCAGTCATTTCTAGGCGCTTACCCTTTAAGTAGACATCCTCAACAGAAGAATATAGTGCTGTCTAACACAGCAGTATACCGTACACACATGACCAGTCCTCCCTAGGCGCTTACCCCTAAGTACACATCCTCTGCAGAAGGATACATTGTTGTCTAACACATTAGTATACTGTACACACATGACCAGTCATCCCAGGTGCATAGCTCTGTAAGTACATGTCCAAAACAGAAGATATTGTGCTGCCTAACACACCAGTATACCGTACACACATGACAGGTCATCTAAGGCGCTTACCCCTGAGTACACTTCCCCAACAGATGATATATTGCTGTCTAACACACCAGTATACCAAACACACATGGCCAGTCATTTCTAGGCGCTTACCCTTTAAGTAGACATCCTCAACAGAAGAATATAGTGCTGTCTAACACAGCAGTATACCGTACACACATGACCAGTCCTCCCTAGGCGCTTACTTCTAAGTACACGTCCCCAACAGAAGAATATATTGCTGTCTAACACACCAGTATGCCGAACACACATGACCAGTCCTCCCTAGGCGCTTATCGCTAAGTACACGTCTCCAACAGAAAGATATATTAATTCAGAAAGAGGAAGATAGTATTCATGAAATTGTTTTTAAAACTCCATCTCCTTCAAAGCTGAGGCCGCAATGTAACCGGGCAGATGAGCAGTTATATTTGGAAGAAGACGTCTATCGCCTCGTCGGCAACACATTTGTTACAAACCTGGCAAGATGCGGCAGTTGTCTTCAGGCAGTCCCTGCACATTTAAAGTACGTAATTAAGTAATCTTCTGGCCACTTTCGCTTTTTTGGAGCCGTTAAGATAGGAACCTCACGTGGTTAGAATCCATTACTCGTCAGCAAAGTTTCAACCTGCTACAAATAGTGACTCTATACGTTTACTCAGTCCGGCCAGCTCTCTTACACAGTCACCAATAGGGTAACTCTTCAAAATGGAAGGAGTTTTTGACCAGACAGAGCAGCTATCCAGCCTTGGTGACTTTCGGCCAATCTCTATTTATAAATATTTATAGAGCTGATAAAGCTGAAAACGCTTTGTGAAGGATACGAGTTCCTCTATTCTCCCTGCGCATAGGCTTCACTCTCATGAAGTAGCTTATGTATCAAAATAATACCCTTGAGAGAGGTGTGTCCAGTGAGATGAACCATTGCAATAGTAAACCATCTACTAATGGTTATATATAGTGGTAACTATTTTTATGGAAATAAAGGCCAAATAAAACAAAAAAAAAAAAACAGATTCTCAAGAAAGCACATCAATAATATGTAAGCCAGATATCTAGGCCTGTGCCTAAAGGTGGGATAAACAATAGCACTTGACCATTTATGCCTGTGGTACAACATTACAGTTTTCGGAGACTTCTGAATTCACTTATGATCCAATTTCTTAAAATGTTTTTTTTTTCGACTTGAACTCATGTAGTCTCAGATGTCCCAACGAGTGGGAAAAAATATACGGATTTTACTGAACTGGGGTCCGAGGGTCATAATACTTTAACATGGTCACCTGGATTTGTTTGACCCTCAGCGATGAAATCTCGATCATGCGCACTGGAAACAGTTATCTAGCTTATTGAACATTTGTAATGTAATGGCCATGACGGAATCCAACAGTGTATTCTGCACGTCTGATTTCTAAACGCAATGATATGTATATGTGTGTTAAAGCAGTCACATTTCATAAAACTATTATAGTAATGTTTTAGCAGAATGGGCAGCTAAATTTCAACACCCTTCTGCCCATTCCTTTTCTGGATTTCAGAGATGGATGCTGAAGGAACTGGGCCATTCAGCGAGATTCATTATTTGCAGTCTGGATAAACTGTATAAAACTAATAAAAAAACTGAATATAGAATTGGTCTATGCGTGGTCATGTGCATGTCACCTGCCACTGTGCGAAAATATAATTTAACATTTCAAAAACAACGGCCAAAGTAAAAACAAAAGCATTAAAGAAAGCAACAGAAGAGAATGTAGAAGCACTATGTAATGTACGTGCTATTACACAGATAGGTCTTTCCACTGTGACTGTAACATAACTCAGAACAGCAAAACTCCTTGTAATTCCCGACATCTTCCTCGAGCCGCATTCACAGCTTGTCTAATGGCTGGTTTAGCCATTTCCCCATGGGAGCAGCGGTAATAACCATGAAATGGAGGCGGTTAGGGGCAGTAACACCCAGGGATACAGAGTAATTTAGATCAAGCGGTAAGTGGTTGTGACTTCGGCGTTTGCTATTCTGCGACCTACCTCCTCGTCTCCAATAGATCATTGGATAAATTATGACACCAGACGGAGTCATAATGCAGGCGTTAGGTGGTGAAGATATGGCGAGATGCATACTGATATTCTCAACCCTCTGTCATCAATACTGACACACTTGTGTAAAATCATGGGTTGGGTCAGAATTTAAATTACAGTGTAGCTTGGTTTTATGTAATATTAAGAATAATGTCGTTTCAGTAAAGCTGCTTTGCTCCCAGTGTAGGCGTGTTAATTCAAGACCTGACTATTAAGTTAGGGAAAAGTGCTTTATGAAAAATTACAGGTTTACCATTACATCATTATTTATCATTTTACAATCGCTGCTGTTCTTTGCTGTCATTCTGTTCAACCTTGGTCGTAAACCAATGAAGAGCAAATCTTCAAATGCGGTTATTGCAGAAAATGTAATTTCATGAAGTGTTAACATTTTTGTGCGACGCTGATTGGCTGTCAGCATGTTACAAAAATTTTTTCACAATGTGTCAAACTCAAACAAGGTATTTGTCGTTAAATGACGGGCGTCTAATTAAATCCACCGTTATCCTGGCTACACTTAATAACGAATATTTATTAGTATCTTCGAAATCTTGTTTGAATGTAATATTATTTCTGAACAGACTCAAGTAGATTTCCGGATGACAGAGTATGGGTCTTGGTTAGGATTTTGCTCAGCGCGGGAGCTGTGCCACAGATGGCGTTTTGCTGTGATCAAGATATATTGGGTATTCTGCAGGCAATCTGTTGCTTTGGAAAAGTTCCTCAGTCTATACCCTATAATACGGCTGTCAAACTCTTAATAGGTGTTAGCAAATATCAGTGTAAATAATAGGCTAAATGTACATTATTTTGGATATTCCAGGAGTTAATCGTCTTCCCTGAATTAACATAAATTTGTTTACGCTTCTTTTCTGTGGAATGTTAAACTGTGCAGTTCAGTCAAACTGGAAATTCTGTCTATAAATCTTAAAATGGTAACCTTCCAAACAACGGTACAGGCACCTACTTATGTATGCGGTGTGTCATTGGCAATTTTACCTTACACCAAAGCCATCAGGCATCTAAAAGGCACACCTCATTTTGGACACTGACACCTTCAAGGTTATACATTGGTCTATACGGGTAAATCTCAAAATAATATGCTGCATTACATCAGGCAGAACTGTTCAGGTATTAATTTTCTTCGTCGACCCCTATGTGAAATCAGCCCGGGTTAGAGACTGCCTGGAATCTGTGGTTACCATCATCTTCATCACACACACAGGATAATTAGTATGTGTCGTTCCCACCTTCCTACCCTCCACAATCTGTGCATTGTTCAATATGCGTTCACTCCTCCGGCAGTCAGCCTTAATCAGACGCGGGGCGAATGCATGTATTGTATTATCGCTTATTTACTGTAATTGCAGCGACTCTTCCATTAGAATTGTTCGACCAGCTTGAAAATGAACTGGCGTATCAAAATAATGGTATTAGTAAAGCCTCCGACTAACCATGAAATATACCAACAGCTTCTGACCAGAGGCACTCTGCTATACCTTGTGTGTACAATGGCGTGATTTTGGTAATAGACCGGAAGTAACCAATGTCATCGTTAATCAAATGCTCTTCAACATATTGTCACATTGACAAAGTATCTTCTACAGAAGTTTTTAACTCCAAATGTGCCTTTTGTGTATATTTGACTTTCAACCATCTCTTTAGTCCATTGAAATATAACTTCAGCATTCACTTCCATGCATTTTCATGTTACATGAATGCATCCTTTCTGTATATCACTGAAGCTTTGTTTGATAAGTGTTAATTGCTATATTTGCACGCATGTGTAACAAATGGGTGTTGCATCGTGTGTGATTTATATATATATTTTTCAACACGACAGGCGTCCAAGAGTTTGTGTTCATCTGTGTTTCTAGTTTAATGGTTTCAGGCACTCAGATTAACAACCATTGTGCCTTACAGCGACAATCAAGCCAGCGACACCATGCACATGCTTTCATAGGCCAGATGTTACGTTCCAAGCCATTAGACACAGGCCTACATAAGAGCAAGATTACGTGTATATAACTTCAAAGAGAGGAATGGTTTACCAGTACTGTACTGTGAGCTAGCTTTTGAAAGAAACAATGTATAAAGACAACAACTTCCATGGCGTTCAGATCAAAAGATAGTATCGACAGAGTAGAGTCAAAGACTAAATACTACCAGACTATCTTAAACCATTGTTAATTGTATAGAGCACGCAGGTAAAACCAGGATGACCCCATTTAGCCAATGTATCTTACGCTAATCGTGGGATGCCTTGTAATAAAACCCCTGTCATTAATAGGACTATATCCGAACACTGGCGATACTGCACCGTTATCTTTTTGTGCTGATAACCCGTCAAAATCGATAGTTTTTATTATGACATTGTTCTGATAAGATCACTATTACCAGGTGGCACGAGCACTACCATTGTCTGTTGGTCATTCTGTCCAATCGCGCACACTTTAACCATCATTGCATCAGCTTGAGGCCAGATACATGCGAGAATCCCAAGCATTCACGCATGACTTCTAATCCTTGCAGAATGTATCTTTGGAAAAAAACCCGATATACGTTTAATGTTTAATGTCTTGCAGAGAAAAGCTATTGGAAACAAATATGCAAGTGATGGGAAACTGTTATCATTGTTTTGGTTAAACATAACTGAAAAATTCTACCCCATAAACTTGGATATATCTTTTAAATGCAGACATTGTGGCATTCTTACGTATATTTACGCACATTAAAGAGGTGGAGACAAAAATATGTTCAGCAAAAAATAAAAACAGTACTCTTTATTATGAAATATTCTTCTTGTACAAAGTGGAACCATGTCATTCCAACCATATTCAATATTCATTACTGTATTCATTCCAACAAAAAGAATCTTAACCAGCTCGTAATCAGCGTTGTATTCATTTCAACCAGGAGGAACTTAACTAGGTTATATTCAGTATTAATTCCAAACAGAAGAACCTTAGCTAGCTCGTATCCAATATTGCCTCGATTCTAACCACAAGGAGCTTAACTAGCTCGTATTTAGTATTGTCTAAATTTCAGTCAGAAGGGCTTTACTAGTTTGTATTCAGCATTGTCTCCATTCTAACCAGAAGGAGCTTACCCAGTTCGTACTCAGAATTGCTTTCGTTTTTAAAAAATGAGCTCAACTAGCTCGTACTCAGTAGTGAAATCTTTCCGACCGCGTTACTTGTCGTTTTAAACCCACTTATCAAACAGTAAAGGGCAATCTGTGTTATGAAATGTTAGGCAAATACCTTACTGTCCTAAAAACTACAGTGGAATGCCAAAAACTGATCCTTTTTAACTCAAACCAAAAGCAGATTTCTTATGGAGAAGTTTTGCATACTGCAGACAGCTGTTTGTAGTAAGAACGGGTAGGCTTTGCAGATCCACAAGGCCTCTCTTCTCAGCCGTCTTTACCCGTGAGATACTCACTACTTCCAAGGCATCTCAAGATAAAATCTTTTGACCACAATAATCCTGAAAACTGATTGTAGAATACCATAACAGAAACCGCCAGTTCCTATTTCAGATGTTGTATTCAGGACCTGGCCTCTCGTAAGTGTCAAATCTACTCTGACACCTAGGTATTGGGCACGCTGGTAACTTGTACTGCGAGACGCGCTAATCACATTGGCCGACCAGCCTGACATTGGCGCCTGTCCATCTAGGCGTTTGCCCATGCATATGGTTAGGCAGAGTTTTCCTGGACGAGTGCCCGCTTTGTGCCAGACTTTGCTGCTTGACTGCCTGATTGATTGATTGATGGATGAAGGAAGTCGTCTGTAAAGGCTAATATGCATAGAAAGCCATAAAGGCCAGCGAAAGACGCTAGAACTACCAGCTAGAAATGATACCATCCAGGTCTGCGATTTGCAGGTATCAGCAAAACTATAAAATCTCCCCGAAATATCTGTGGATCTGGTGCAAAACGCCGGGTAGACTTCACTGAATTACTAACACAGCATGAATAGATCAAGCTGAACAGAAAACCATAGGGATCATCTTCATGTCTAAATACACAACTGGTAAATGCTTCATTCAAAAATGCTCAATTATATAGAATTTAATTGACCTCAATGACCTTGAAAATTCTTACCAATTTCACAGAAAACGTATAGTGTTCGTCGGTATAAGATTGGTAAACATTGCTACAAACGTCTCAGAGAAGTTTTTCAAACAATATTGACAGAGGTACGTACGGATGGACCGACACACACGTTTACATGTTTATGATGCTAAATTAATTTTTAAGCTCAAGTTTGTATTACAAACTCTTAATTGTGTCGGTTTTTTTATGACCGTGTGCCTTGAGGAACGCCCCTAGCTTCAGTCAAAAGCGTGTTACTATATATGGGAAGTGGAAGATAGAGTAATATCTGGTCGTCAAAGTCGCAATCGTGTTTGAATGAGTAAATACATTAGGTAGCGTTGACGGATTCACCATTTTAAATAACACTTCGCGAATTTTCAACACGATTTAATCGCGAGAAAACAGTTGTCTTGGTCTTGTGTGCCTTCATCAGCGCTGGTTGTAAATCACGGCTGGTTTAGCTTGATAAGTCAGGCTCAGTTTGCGATGTAAATGTGGGTTCCAAGAGCATGCCAAGGAACACATTTTGGATCTTAACGCCGTTTGACGTAAGGAGTATTTGGTAACTGGTGTGGAAACAGCTATCAATAAATCTGTCTGGAACCGTTTTTCTTGTCACTGTAACAGAAGCATTTATCCACCAGTGGAAGTTGTCTGTGACAGAACCTGTTTCTTCGCGACTTATTCTGTAGACCACACGAATGTAGCCAGCGAGCACAGTGGGCAATACCAGCGATAAAGAACGATCTTTCATATCTCGCTGTATTACACGTCAAATCGCATAGAAGCCTGTTCGCTGCTGAATCACTAAACTCCAGGGATTCTTTGACCTCACCGCGTTCGAAATAGAATTTGTGCAGCCCTTTTGTGTCATCTTTTAACTTCCATATCGTATTCCTCAAAGGACTTTGTTGGCTTAGCAAGTCAATCATAAGAGCAAATAGCCCGAGGCACAGTGCAGGTTCGCGCGCAAAGAAAGCTTGTGTTTGTCCTGGTATAAGTTCACTCCAGGGTCTGCTCAAATTAGGCTTTGGAGATGTTTTATTGTCAAGGTACTTAGAGGTTTTAATATCGTAGGGACCTTAGAAGGCTTCATACTTCGTCTTAAGTGTATGGGGTTTGTGTATGATCTGGTAATTTTATCAAAAAGAATCAGATCAATGGAATAAATCATTTGAGGAAAATTTTATCTGTAGCACACAAAACTAGTTCAAGGTTGCTTCGTTCTCAACTCTTCGTTAAATATCTTTCCAAAGGCATAATAGACTTTTAAACTTAGATTAAATTTGTCAAAAAGTGTCAAAAGACTTTTACACCTGCCTGTGAACTTTATAGGTCTTGTGTCAGAGCAATTCTTTTAGACACATTGACGCTGATAGTGACGCTGATAGTGACGGTGCGTCACTGACGGCCACATTGGAAAATAATCCACCGATCTGGTGTGAGGTCTTTGCTCTGTCACGTGAGTGGATCGATCACCATCTTACACAGGATGGTAAGTACAGACTTTGTCACTTTGGCAAACTCATTCTGCGTACAGATGGATCAATAGTGAAGCACTTTTAAGATACAATATAACTTCAAGCCACATCCGAACAAGTGCGGCAGCCAGCAAGCCTTCACTTGACGCCGTGAAATTTAATTAAGCGCCATAGAAACAGCTTTCAAATACTCAACGGCTGTGAAAAATCGGTTAATTCACAGACTGCCGACAGCAGATAGTCACACCTTCGGTAACCTGGCCTTGGAAGTTGCTGAAGATTTGGTCAGGTATTTTCTTTTCGTCAGAGATTCACAGTTAACTTCATGGCGGTGTGATAACCTTGTTCACAGGATGGTGGTGTGCCATGGCGGATGTGAATACCGCTGTCATCTTGTCAGAAACCAAGAGCGTCAGGCATCAAGTACGACAAACCATAAGATTGGCCATCCTAGAACACGCATATATAGCATCTGTAACAGGATAGACCAAGTGCTGCACGACCCAGATCAACAATCATTGATGTCAAAACGACATTCTTACTACACAGGATAAACTTCGGAATTATCCGAGCAAAATATACAAGCTGTTCAATTATAACAGTACATCATCAAATTCTCAAAGGACTATGCGCTATTGTCACAAGTTATCTGAAAGGTGGACATGAACCAAAAATGATACTTTGGGTAGAATGGAAGTGGGTTCTAAAATTACCCAGAGGAATACAAGTGTCATAGTAATAGAAACAGGGCGTTATGGCAAAATATTCAGTGTCTAATATATATATATATATATATATATATATATATATATATATATATATATATGTGTGTGTGTGTGTGTGTGTGTGTGTGTGTGTGTGTGTGTGTGTGTGTGTGTGTGTTCTATTTCTGAACATTTTTTGTGTTAAATTTGAAGAAAAAATATATAAAATATATTTAGATAGAAAAAACATTGTCAATGTTGAATGGAAAAGGAATCATTCAGCAATGTCAAATTTCTATTGTAAACGGCTGTCATTGGCAAATAAAGAATAAATTAACTAAGTACAGTGCACATATTCTTGTGCGGATGGGTTTGGTGGCGGGCATTTTTGCTAGCTGGCGTTTTAACCTGATCCCTACTGCAAGATACACCTAGGACTTTTTTCACCCTTGCCATGTCTTTCCAAAATGCTGACCAAATAATGTCTGAGACGAAGTGTAGGCCTTACGTTACAATAAGATCTTCTTCTGGTTACATATATAGATTGTAGGCCTTGTGAAGTGTTAAACGTCTTTATTTGAGCCCTGGTGTTAGCCATATAAGGGCTGTCAGTAACGACTGGCAGTAACGCACAGGAGAGAATTACATTTCCAAAAATATATTATCCTGAAAGCCAATCCTTCAGTGTGAAGGAATGTCATAGATTTTATGGTATTTTTGTCATATAAGGCGAGTTATGGCGTGCAAAATCTATAGGTGTCACAGCTATGTGCTCCATTTACAAGGCGAATTGCTGGGATCTCTGATCAGCTGTCTACTTTTGACGTCACGCGTTCGGTATCACGCTCTGCAGATGACCAACTATATTCGGTCCAAGTGCAAAACGCAAATAAAATACTTTATTACGGTCATCGTCATGCTGAAAATGCCATGCTCCCAAAATGCAGATGATAGGCATTCTCTGATTGGATACGGTATTTTTCCCCAGAAGCCCAGATATTGAAAGCTATTTTCACCAGTGCATACTTGCACACTGATTTATTCAATTTTCCACATTTTATTCAAATTATTTTTTAATGTTTCAAATAAAAATAGTTATAAAAACAACTGAGCAAAAACCACGAATGCACACTGATTGCAATTTTCTTTTAATTTTAGCTACTCTCTCCACAGTAAGAAAGAATGAATTAAAGCAAGCTGTTGTTCCTGGAAATTACTGAGGGTGAATTACAGTCACTTTTTATAACTGATCTCTCTATAGATATACAGGTATGCTTCAGAACTTTTCATCTAAATCCATATATTTCATCTACAACTGGGAAGTTATAGTAACTTAAAGGATCACTCAGAGATTAATTAACACATATGTTTATGTATCAAATTTTCTTTTGAGTGAGTGAGGGCATGGGGTTTAACGTCATACTTTAACGTCATATGACGACGAAGGAATCCTTAGAGTGCAGCAAGCTAGCTGTCTCAGCATGATACGAAAGCGTGGTAGTTATACAAGATTTTAACATTATCTGGTCGCACAGGTTGTCAAAATTATCTCCAATCTGTTTGTAAAACTTTCAAAATTCGACCAATAATGCTTTTGCGCATGCCCATTGGAGCTATCTACAGGGTATTCCTCGCTGCAGTGTATTGACTGGATTACTGAGTTGCTGTGTTTTGGGGGGATATGACTTTTGATACACTGTTTAGTTTACGATAAAACGTAGAGAAAAACAAAAATAACAAAAAGACAGGCGAAAAGCAGTTGAGGTTTTTCTTACATTGATCGACTAAAACTGAAGTGAATTTGTGAAATCCTTGATTTGGGGCTGAGGGCATTGTGGAGTCTATGCAATAACATATGAAGTCAAGGTGATTTACAATGTATATAATTGTATTCCGAAAAGTGAACACCAATATTTCAGGAACTAGTCACTGAGCAGAGGACAGATTTTGAAATTTACCAACTGGACAAATATTTTGAAAATATCAAGCGAAAGATATCTTTGATGTGATGCAATTGTATAATAAATTCTCTTCCTCTGATGTGCGATCAATTGCTTTTAATAATTAGAGTGGTGGTGCACTCATAGGCCCCTGCTATTTCAAAGTGACACGTAATCCCCTTCTTGGACCGCCCCCCCCCTCCCTACCCCACCCCCCAGAAATCCAGTAATGCTATTTGAGAAGTCTAATTTGATTTCAGACAAGTGGAAATTTAGCAGATATGTGGTTTGAGTGCGTTCCCAGAGACGTTACTCTACCCGCCCATCAGTCCGTGCTGTGGGGTTTGGAGAAGTCATGCTTCTATACTCAGGTTTGTCATAAAACACAGTTCATAGTGGCAGAGTGGCTTCCTTCACTCCTTTACACTACATTCTTACAAAGGAATTACCTTCTTGACTACTCTACACTGCATTACAACAAATCACACTTCATCTTGAGCGAATTACCGCCTTAACTCGTCAAATACTACATTGTTATAAAGCACGCTTCATGATGAACAAGTGGCTTCCTTGCCTCTCGCCAAGAGTGAGCTCAAGTCCAGCTTATGCTGGCTCCCTCACCTGACGAAAGTCTGTCAACAGCCTGCGGATGATCGTAGGTTTCCCCAAGTCTCTGTTAGATTTCCTCTCACCATAATCCTGGTCGCCGTCGTATAGGTGAAACATTCTTGAATACGACGTAAAACAGCAATCAAACAAATAAATAAATCATGATTTAATCTTTAATTATTTTAGTAATATTGAGTAATTGATAAACTCAATAATTAATTTCATGATTATCTGTTTGGTGACTTCCCCAAATACATCATTCTCCACACTAAAAGCTCAAAACATCGTTATTGGATATATTATTCAGATTTTCAGTTATGATTTATGAACTTGTCTAGCGTTGCATTTTATGGAAGTGAAATTATTTGGCTTTGTTTCCTTTAATGCGCAAAAAGTGTTCAATATTAATACTCGGTGAGCCCTGTAGATTTCATGGTGAGTACTGCGAGTACTCAGCTGTAGCAAAGCGTAATGCTCCATTAAAACACCTCAAATCTCTACTGACCAAACGCGGCCTAATTAGCCCTGATCAATTACTGTTTCATGCACTAGGTTTTTTCACATAGAATCTCTTGATCTCAACACGGCCTCTTGGGAAGCAATCAAGATCTTTCCTGTCACAGATTTGCAACTGAGAGCGAGAAAACATAAAATCAGTAGAAAGACCATTAAGAACTGTGCTTGAAAATACCTTCCTCAGTGTTTTGAGATTTTATTTTTTTAGAGAATTAAATGCCATCTAAATTTTCCAGGCGTGTAATAGATATGTGATTTCACTGGCACCCATTACATGAGTAAAGTTTTTTCACGTAATTTTTACCGTTATATGAAATTTTTATGTTGTCCAGTGTAATATTTAATCAAGCATTAAAGAACTCTTCCAACATCAAATACGGTAAATTGACAAGAGCTGCATTTCATCAGTTACGTGTGAGCAGTTACCAACATTCACACTGTCGCCCCTGCTCTGGTTTCACTTTCGATGCTGAACTCTGTTCATAATGTATTTTTGCTAAGAGGACCAATCCACATCTCCGAGGGCCTGGTCGATTTGCATTGTTTTAACCTGTTCATATATTAAATGTGATGACAGTACAGCATTTTGGGGAATTCTAGACCAGGGATATCAAATGCATTGCAATCAACATCACTGCATATTTTTTTACGTTATCCTTCATGAGACATGGGAGCAGGGGGCGAGTAAATTGTCAGTATTTAAGCATTTACACGAGAAGTTAGAATTGTCGTAGCTGGTCTGATTTTACTTTCTATGGTCTAGTCTTGTAATATTTCAGATACAAGATATATAAACCTTTATGACTAAATCGTCACCTAAACTGGTCCAAAAATGCCCACCATAGAATCCAAACAGTAAACTTCACATTATTCCGTCTGAAAACAAAATAAATAAATAAATAATGGTCTTTCCACTAACACTTATTTATTTCAACATACTTATTTTCACTCCGTTTGAGTGTTACATATATGACTATTCTGTAAGTAAACTATGAGACATTTGTGGTGTTTTTATCGTCTTAGTGTGGCCTGACTAACGCTTTAACTGTCAGCAGGACACAATCAGCGACCTACTCATCCGGTTGTACGGTTAACTGTACACAATCTGACTGCGTTACCAGGTCATGCATTTGTGCGGTTAGCTGTTCACAATCTGCCAGCGTTATTGGGTCATTCACTTGTGCGGTTAGCTGTACACAATCTGACTGTGTTACCAGGTCTTGCAATTGTGTGGTTAGCTGCTCACAATCTGACAGCGTTACCGAGTGATGCGCTTGTGCGGTTAGCTGTACATGAACTGACAACGTTACCAGCTCATGCACTTGTGCGACCAGCTGTACACAATGTGATAGCGTTACCGGGTCATGCGCTTGTGTGGTTAGCTGTACCCAGTCTGACAGCGTTAAGGGGTCATGCAATTGTGCGGTCAGCTGTTCAAAATCTGACAGGGTTACCGGCTCATGCACTTGTGCGTTTAGCTGTACACAATGTATTAGCGTTACCGGGTCCTCCGCTTGTGCGGTTAGCTGCAAATGAAGAAGTCTGTGTGGCTTGACCATACTTGTGGTTAAATGGAAACGATCTGGTCATCTGGCTGCGTTACATTCGCTTGTACCTTTTGCTGAACATGAATAAACTGTGTTACAAGAAGTCTGTGTGATCTAATAACGTGCTTGTACTGATAGCTGGACACGATCTGACAGTATGATATAACCATGTTTTTTGTGCGGATAGCTGGACACATTCTGAATGTGTGATCTAACCACGTTTTCTGTGCGGATAGTTGGACTAGATCTGACTGTATGATCTAACCACGTTTTTTGTGCTGAGAGCTGGACACGATCTGACAGTGTGATCTAACCACGTGTTTGTGCTGAGAACTGATCCCGATTTAACTGTGTGATCTCACCATGTGTGTGTGCGGTTAGCTGGACACGATCTGACTGTGTGATCCAACCACGTGTTTTGTGCGGAGAGCTGGACACGATCTGACAGTGTGATCTAACCGCGTGTTTGTGCTGAGAACTGATCCCGATTTAACTGTGTGATCTCACCATGTGTGTGTGCGGTTAGCTGGACACGATCTGACTGTGTGATCTAACCGCGTGATTGTGCGGTTAGCTGGTCACGATCTAACTGTGTGATCTAACCACGTGTGTATAGTTAGCTGGTCACGATCTGACAGTTTGATCTAAACATCTCTATGCGGATAGCTGGACACGATCTGACTGTGTGATCTAGCCACGTGTTTGTGCTGAGAGCTGGTTCCAATTTGACTGTGTGATCTAACCACGTGTGTGTGCGGTTAGCTAGACACGATCTGACTGTGTGATCTAACCACGTGTTTGTGCGGATAGCTGGACACGATCAGATTTTGTGATCTAACCACGTGTTTGTGCGGTAAGCTGGACATGATCTAAATGTGTGATCTAACCTCCTGTTTTGTGCGGATAGCTGGACATGATCAGACTTTGTGATCTAACCACGTGTTTGTGCTATTAGCTGGTCATGATCTAAATGTGTGATCTAACTGCCTGTTTATGCGCAACCTTACCATAATCTCGTGTGGTAAGCAGGGCACGATCAGACTGTATGTCAGGACCATTCCCTTGTGGGGTAAGCAAGACACGATCAGACTGTGTGTCAGGACCATTCCCTTGTGTGGTAAGCAGGACACGATCAGGCTGTGTGTCAGGACCATTCCCTTGTGTGGTAAGCAGGACACGATCAGACTGTGTGACCAGGCCATGTATTCGTGTGGAAAGGTTGACACGATCAGACTGTGTGACCAGGTCATGTACTCGTGTGGTAAAGAGTACACGATCAGACTGTGTGTCAGGACCATTCCCTTGTGTGGTAAGCAGGACACGATCAGACTGTGTTTCAGGACCATTCCCTTGTGTGGTAAGCAGGACACGATCAGACTGTTTGTCAGGACCATTCCCTTGTGGGGTAAGCAGGGGACGATCAGGCTTTGTGACCAGGTCATGTACTCGTGTGGTAAGGAGTACACGATCAGACTGTGTGACCAGGCCATGTATTCGTGTGGAAAGGTTGACACGATCAAACTGTGTGGCCAGATCATGTACTCTTGTGGTAAGGAGAACGTGTGACCAGACCGTGAGCTCACGTGGTAAGCAAAACAGGATCAGACTGTATGTCAGGACCATTCCCTTGTGTGGTAAGCAAGACACGATCAGGCTGTGTGACCAGGTCATGTACTCGTGTGGTAAGGAGTACACGATCAGACTGTGTGACCAGGCCATGTATTCGTGTGGAAAGGTTGACACGATCAGACTGTGTGACCAGGTCATGTACTCGTGTGGTAAGGAGTACACGATCAGACTGTGTGACCAGGCCATGTATTCGTGTGGAAAGGTTGACACGATCAGACTGTGTGGCCAGATCATGTACTCTTGTGGTAAGGAGAACGTGTGACCAGACTGTGAGCTCATGTGGTAAGCAAAGCAGGATCAGACTGTGTGAACAGACCATGTACTTGTGTGGTGAGTAGGACTCGATCAGTCTGTGTGACCAGACCATGAGCTCATGTAGTAAGCAGGACACTATCAGACTGTGTGACCAGATCATATCCTCATGTAGCAAGGAGAACACGATCAGACTGTAAGACTAGATCATGTACTCGTGTAGTGAACAGGACTCGATCATGCTGTGTGACCAGGCCATGTGCTCGTGTGGTAAGGAAAACACGATCAGGCTGTGTGACCAGACCATGCGCTCGTGTGGTAAGCAGGACACAATCAGACTGTGTGACTAGGTCATGTGCTCGTGTGGTAAGGAAGACACGTTCAGACTGTGTGACCAGGCCATGTGCTCGTGTGGTAATTAGGGCACGACCACACTGTGTGACTAGGCCATGTGCTCGTGTGGTAAGAAAGACATTATCAGGCTGTGTGACCAGGTCATGTGCTCGTGTGGTAAGCAGGACACGATCAGATTGTGTGACTAGGCCATGTGCTAGTGTGGTAAGGAAGACACGATCATGCAGTGTGACCATGCCATGTGCTCGTGTGGAAAGGCGGACAAGATCAGACTTTGTGATCTAACCATGTTTTTGTGTGGTAAGCAGGACACGATCAGACTGTGTTTCAGGACCATTCCCTTGTGGGGTAAGCAGGACACGATCAGACTGTGTGTCAGGGCCATTCCCTTGTGTGGTAAGCAAGACACGATCAGGCTGTGTGTCAGGACCATTCCCTTGTGTGGTAAGCAGGACACGATCAGACTGTGTGACCAGGCCATGTATTCGTGTGGAAAGGTTGACACGATCAGACTGTGTGACCAGGTCATGTACTCGTGTGGTAAGGAGTACACGATCAGACTGTGTGTCAGGACCATTCCCTTGTGTGGTAAGCAGGACACGATCAGACTGTGTTTCAGAACCAATCCCTTGTGTGGTAAGCAAGACACGATCAGACTGTGTGTCAGGACCATTCCCTTGTGGGGTAAGCAGGGGACGATCAGGCTGTGTGACCAGGTCATGTACTCGTGTGGTAAGGAGTACACGATCAGACTGTGTGACCAGGCCATGTATTCGTGTGGAAAGCAGGGCACGATCAGACTGTGTGGCCAGATCATGTACTCTTGTGGTAAGGAGAACGTGTGACCAGACCGTGAGCTGATGTGGTAAGCAAAACAGGATCAGACTGTGTTTCAGGACCATTCCCTTGTGTGGTAAGCAAGACACTATCAGGCTATGTGTCAGGACCATTCCCTTGTGTGGTAAGCAGGACACGATCAGACTGTGTGACCATGCCATGTGCTCGTGTGGTAATTAGGACACGATCAGACTGTGTGACCATGCCACGTGCTCGTGTGGTAATTAGGACACGATCAGACTGTGTGACTAGGCCATGTGCTCGTGTGGTAATTAGGACACGATCAGACTGTGTGACCATACCACGTGCTCGTGTGGTGATTAGCACACAATCAGGCTGTGTGACCACACCATGTACTTGTGTGGTAAGGAAGACACGATCAGGCTGTGTGACAAGGCCATGTGCTCGTGTGGTAAGGAAGACACGACCAGGCAGTGTGACCATGCCATGTGCTTGTGTGGTAATTAGGACACGATCAGACTGTGTGACTAGGCCATGTGCTTGTGTGGTAATTAGGACACGATCAGACTGTGTGACCCGGCCATGTGCTCGTGTGGTAAGGAAGACACGACCAGGCAGTGTGACCATGCCATGTGCTCGTGTGGTAATTAGGACACGATCAGATTGTGTGACCATGCCATGTGCTCGTGTGGTAATTAGGACACGATCAGACTGTGTGACTAGGCCATGTGCTCGTGTGGTAATTAGGACACGATCAGACTGTGTGACCATGCCATGTGCTCGTGTGGTAATTAGGACACGATCAGACTGTGTGACCAGGCCATGTGCTCGTGTGGTAATTAGGACACGATCAGACTGTGTGACCCGGCCATGTGCTCGTGTGGTAATTAAGACACGATCAGACTGTGTGACCATACCACGTGCTCGTGTGGTGATTAGCACACGATCAGACTGTGTGACCATGCCATGTGCTCGTGTGGTAATTAGGACACGATCAGGCTGTGTGACCATACCATGTGCTCGTGTGGTAAGGAAGACACGATCAGGCTGTGTGACCAGGCCATGTGCTCGTGTTGTAAGGAAGACACGATCAGGCAGTGTGACCATGCCATGTGCTCGTGTGGTAATTAGGACACGATCAGACTGTGTGACTAGGCCATGTGCTCGTGTGGTAATTAGGACACGATCAGACTGTGTGACCATGCCATGTGCTCGTGTGGTAATTAGGACACGCTCCGACTGTGTGACTAGGCCATGTGCTCGTGTGGTAATTAGCACACGATCAGACTGTGTGACTAGGCCATGTGCTCGTGTGGTAAGAAAGACACGCTCAGACTGTGTGACCAGGCCACGTGCTCGTGTGGTGATTAGCACACGATCAGGCTGTGTGACCATGCCATGTGCTCGTGTGGTAATTAGGACACGATCAGACTGTGTGACCATGCCATGTGCTTGTGTGGTGATTAGGACACGATCAGACTGTGTGACCAGGCCATGTGCTCGTGTGGTGATTAGCACACGATCAGGCTGTGTGACCAGGCCACGTGCTCGTGTGGTAATTAGGACACGATCAGACTGTGTGACCATGCCATGTGCTCGTGTGGTGATTAGCACACGATCAGGCTGTGTGACCACACCATGTACTCGTGTGGTAAGGAAGACACGATCAGGCTGTGTGACCAGGCCATGTGCTCGTGTGGTAATTAGGACACGATCAGACTGTGTGACCAGGCCATGTGCTTGTGTGGTAATTAGGACACGATCAGACTGTGTGACCATGCCACGTGCTCGTGTGGTAATTAGGACACGATCAGACTGTGTGACCATGCCATGTGCTCGTGTGGTAATTAGGACACGATCAGACTGTGTGACCAGGCCATGTGCTTGTGTGGTAATTAGGACACGATCAGACTGTGTGACCATGCCACGTGCTCGTGTGGTAATTAGGACACGATCAGACTGTGTGACCATGCCACGTGCTCGTGTGGTAATTAGGACACGATTAGACTGTGTGACCATGACATGTGCTCGTGTGGTAATTAGGACACGATCAGACTGTGTCACCAGGCCATGTGCTCGTGTGGTAATTAGGACACGATCAGACTGTGTGACCATACCACGTGCTCGTGTGGTAATTAGCACACGATCAGGCTGTGTGACCATGCCATGTGCTCGTGTGGTAAGAAAGACACGCTCAGACTGTGTGACCAGGCCATGTGCTCGTGTGGTAATTAGGACACGATCAGACTGTGTGACCAGGCCATGTGCTCGTGTGGTAATTAAGACACGATCAGACTGTGTGACCATACCACGTGCTCGTGTGGTGATTAGCACACGATCAGACTGTGTGACCATGCCATGTGCTCGTGTGGTAATTAGGACACGATCAGGCTGTGTGACCATACCATGTGCTCGTGTGGTAAGGAAGACACGATCAGGCTGTGTGACCAGGCCATGTGCTCGTGTTGTAAGGAAGACACGATCAGGCAGTGTGACCATGCCATGTGCTCGTGTGGTAATTAGGACACGATCAGGCAGTGTGACCATGCCATGTGCTCGTGTGGTAATTAGGACACGATCAGACTGTGTGACTAGGCCATGTGCTCGTGTGGTAATTAGGACACGATCAGACTGTGTGACCATGCCATGTGCTCGTGTGGTAATTAGGACACGCTCCGACTGTGTGACTAGGCCATGTGCTCGTGTGGTAATTAGCACACGATCAGACTGTGTGACTAGGCCATGTGCTCGTGTGGTAAGAAAGACACGCTCAGACTGTGTGACCAGGCCACGTGCTCGTGTGGTGATTAGCACACGATCAGGCTGTGTGACCAGGCCATGTGCTCGTGTGGTAATTAGGACACGATCAGACTGTGTGACCATGCCATGTGCTTGTGTGGTGATTAGGACACGATCAGACTGTGTGACCAGGCCATGTGCTCGTGTGGTGATTAGCACACGATCAGGCTGTGTGACCAGGCCACGTGCTCGTGTGGTAATTAGGACACGATCAGACTGTGTGACCATGCCATGTGCTCGTGTGGTGATTAGCACACGATCAGGCTGTGTGACCACACCATGTACTCGTGTGGTAAGGAAGACACGATCAGGCTGTGTGACCAGGCCATGTGCTCGTGTGGTAATTAGGACACGATCAGCCTGTGTGACCAGGCCATGTGCTTGTGTGGTAATTAGGACACGATCAGACTGTGTGACCATGCCACGTGCTCGTGTTGTAAGGAAGACACGATCAGGCAGTGTGACCAGGCCATGTGCTCGTGTGGTAATTAGGACACGATCAGGCTGTGTGACCAGGCCATGTGCTCGTGTGGTAATTAGGACACGATCAGACTGTGTGACCATGCCATGTGCTCGTGTGGTGATTAGCACACGATCAGGCTGTGTGACCACACCATGTACTCGTGTGGTAAGGAAGACACGATCAGGCTGTGTTACCAGGCCATGTGCTCGTGTGGTAATTAGGACACGATCAGACTGTGTGACCAGGCCATGTGCTTGTGTGGTAATTAGGACACGATCAGACTGTGTGACCATGCCACGTGCTCGTGTGGTAATTAGGACACGATCAGACTGTGTGACCATGCCATGTGCTCGTGTGGTGATTAGGACACGATCAGACTGTGTGACTAGGCCATGTGCTTGTGTGGTAATTAGGACACGATCAGACTGTGTGACCATGCCACGTGCTCGTGTGGTAATTAGGACACGATCAGACTGTGTGACCATGCCACGTGCTCGTGTGGTAATTAGGACACGATTAGACTGTGTGACCATGCCATGTGCTCGTGTGGTAATTAGGACACGATCAGACTGTGTCACCAGGCCATGTGCTCGTGTGGTAATTAGGACACGATCAGACTGTGTGACCATACCACGTGCTCGTGTGGTAATTAGCACACGATCAGGCTGTGTGACCATGCCATGTGCTCGTGTGGTAAGAAAGACACGCTCAGACTGTGTGACCAGGCCATGTGCTCGTGTGGTAATTAGGACACGATCAGGCTGTGTGACCAGGCCATGTGCTCGTGTGGTAATTAGGACACGATCAGGCTGTGTGACCATGTACTCGTGTGGTAATTAGGACACGATCAGACTGTGTGACTAGGCCATGTGCTCGTGTGGTAATTAGGACACGATCAGACTGTGTGACCAGGCCATGTGCTCGTGTGGTAAGGAAGACACGACCAGGCAGTGTGCCATGTGCTTGTGTGGTAATTAGGACACGACCAGGCAGTGTGACCATGCCACGTGCTCGTGTGGTAATTAGGACACGATCAGACTGTGTGACCATACCACGTGCTCGTGTGGTGATTAGCACACGATCAGGCTGTGTGACCACACCATGTACTCGTGTGGTGATTAGCACACGATCAGGCTGTGTGACCAGGCCATGTGCTCGTGTGGTAAGGAAGGAAAAGGAATAGTCTGTCTGAGTGACGTGCAAAATTTTGGTCTCTATCAGGGTGAGGCCATCATTTGCTTGCAGTCTTAAATTGGCGTATTACTATCAGTTGTCGAGATATCTACATTTCCACGACAATAAGGAAATCACGTATTGCTTTTCGCTTTGGCATAACTGTGGTGAAAATGGAAGCTTCTGGGGTCCTGATATAGGACCATACCCTCTCCCTCCTCCCGGACCTCCAACAGCGGACTTAAAACTATCTTTGTTGTCCCATACGACGATAGAATCCTATCAGCTAATAATAGATAACAATGTGTCCAATTTACAAACAATGTGTGCATTGTTCAGTAGAGCACACATCGGAATGTTGCTGATTATTTGATATGTGTGATTGTATACTGATAACAGCTCTTGTTTCGTATAAGTGCACGGCATTCGAGTGTTCAGTACTAATAATAAGGACAAAAGCAGTACTGTTACAATCTCGAGCCTGACTGAATAATAAACAAACGTATTTGCGCTTACTTCACCTACTTCGTTAGTTGTTAAAGAGAAGTTGGTCCTGTACTATTGTTATATCCATGTGACTGCCGTTCTGTATCCTATGTAAATCGGCGTTTTCTCCCAGATAACTAGAGTAAATGACCGTAATACACGAATCAGTGTTGTGATTTGGGAAACTCCGTATGAATCCAAGGGAGATATTCACTGCTTTAATTCAGCTGAACGATGTTATTCGATCCTGTAGACTATTGAAGTGTCAGTTTGCATCACGATATTTAGACGATTAATTAATTCAGGTACCGGTTATTCCCTCGTTGAACCCATTAGACTGATACTGGTTAGTTTATTACTATGATACATAACCTGGAGACGACGAAGACACGAAGTAATGTATCACCCCAAGGACGGTTGGCAAACTACAGTCATAGGATAGGAATGCGTAGGGTCTTGCTACTGGATACGACCATAATATTATACCATTTATGTCATGACTCTGACAAATTGCCTCCAAATCTCACAATATTTTATCCGTAACATATCGCCACAAACAAGTCCAGCCAGGTTATAGGCCTATGTCGTTATCAATTCATGCTGGCGAAGAATAGATGCTTTTACGGTCTTCATGGTTTTAATGACGTACAGGGTAATATTGCTGTATAGAATTCCTTGCTGTTTATCTTTGGCACATTTCCAGCTCAGAGCATTTGTTGTACTTCAAATCATTTTTCAGAAACACGAGAAGTAACACCACAATATAAAGCTACTCACACCTTAGCTGGCACAAGTGGGAACACAATGTGTCCCGTATCGTATTCCTGAACTTGGTAAATTTAAATAGAGTAGCACAGATGTTTTGCTTCATTCTTTCAATAACTGGTGTAGACTTGTATCATTTATCGGCTTGTTAATCAGCTCTGTTAGCAGGAGGCTTTCAATATTGAACGAAAGTCATCATTACAGATAAAATCGACGGTCGGTCCGAATGCAGTTCGTTGTACAGGGTGTTTGATTGCGGCTGCAGTGATGTCAGGGAGGATGATGTTTTATTATCTGCACACATCCCCATAATAGCAGATTATCTACAAAAGCAGAACATTGGGCAAAATATGGGTGAAGTGTTTTCCTACCATCAGTCTCCGTTGTATATTCAGGCTAGATATCCTAATATGCGAGACCTCGGTAGCCCAGATAAGGCAGTGCTGACTTCCTCTCCAAACGTGCGTGGGAAATTCTGTCAGCAACCTGCGGATGGTCGTGAAATATTCTTGAGTGCGGTGTAAAACACGATAAACACATAAATCAAATATAAAGCGGTGCATTGCTTTACTAAAGGTGTAACGGTCAGTGACCTACACCGAGAACTCAGGTTTCGCACACCAACAAAAAAATGGCCGCTGTATATACATGAAAATTCATGAAACACCAATAAATCAATGACTAGAACAGTTTTTCTCACGGCCGGTTTCCAGAGTCTAAGCATATATTGGCTGTTTTACGGCCTTATCACACTTCGTATATTAAAATTGTATGTCATTCCGTATATCAATATGAAGGCCTGATAGCAACCTGCGGATGGTCGTGGGTTTTCCCCGGGCTGTGCCCGGTTTCCTCCCACCATAATGCTGGCCGCCGTCGTATAAGTGAAATATTCTTGAATACGGTTTAAAACAGCAAATAAATAAATAAATATATGGATATGGTAGAATATGGTAAATATAGTCAACTGAAATTCAACAAAAGTTATTTTCTTCTAAGAAACATTCTTGCAGTTAATCATTGTACGCGTGTTCGTTTCGGCTTTTCCTCTGAGTTTTGTGTGTCATTTTACCACATTCTCACCGCTTCACATTGCGTGCTGAGTTAAACCTGGTAAACCCAGGGGGAATGAGCGTGTTACGAGAGAAACACGTTATCAGAGAATAATTTACTAGTGACATAAAAATACGATATAGCTAAATGTGATGTTCACAGTCTTGGTAATTTATCTACTTGAATTTGTTTCCAGGAAATAAATGGAGAAAACCAAATATTATATATTGTCTAGTAAGATGAAGAATAGGTGAGGTGAGTTTCACAGAATACATTATCGCGGATTGACATGCGCTGAGATTAGCTTTACATTCTAACTTTTGTTCTCCATTAGAGATCCAGCTTGGGGAATCCGCGAAACGCTGATGAACTATCGCAGTTACCATGGGGACTTTTTTGTTTTGTGTCTGGAACCAAACGAATTTTTTTTTCATAAATCCAGCGAGACACGTAATAGCTATCACATAGAACAATTCATCATGGTGGTTTTCCCTGGGAGATCACCTGTTCATATCCAATCACAATCAACCTGGTCGAGAAATCTATTCTGATATGTAGAGAGAGGCAGATCCACTGACTAAACCATTCGCCACTGTTGATATACTCAAGTTTTTCTGAAAGAACAGGCAATTACACTAGGCTCGCAATTTTCGTCAAATTTATGAGCGGATATGGAAGTAAGAGAGTCCGAGAGGCTACCTGATTCCCAGTGACGATCCTCTTGGGATTAATACTGTGCGATTTTGCTTAGAGGATATGTCCGAATGACTGACCATGAAAACCGTGCTGGACAAAACAGCCTTCTTCTCACTCCCCACGAACACGGCCGTCAATCCGGAATGGTCCCGGGAGTGGAGTCCAACTCACAACATGGTTAAACGTGAAATGATAGAATGGTTTATTATTTCACCAGACTAAGAAATGAAAGATAATTGCATTATTTATTATGAAAACACGACCAGTGAGAGCCCCAGAGCTCATTGTCCATCAACTCTAATCCACATCTCTAAACCCTTTACGGATAGTTTTTAAAAAGTAATGTGACATCGCATTCAAAACATGGAGAATTTCATTTTACTAAAAGCTTTGTGGCCATAGGGAGAGTAGTATCTCTGATTTCCGGGTACTATAATAAGGTTAGTACATTCCAAAACATCGCTTAGCTTTCAAGGCTCATTGATCCGGGAAAACATTACAAATTATACGGAGACAACTTCACCGACTGTAGAAGCTCTTTCCCGGGCGCCAGACACGGCAAAACAACACTGGTATTACAACACTAAATGGTGGAGCGATCAGTCATTCGTGGCTATTCAGTTGTTAAGTACATTGTGGCTTTTGAGCTGAGTATCAATTTGGCTGACACACTCTAGGCTAAACATTTTCATATGCAATAAAGAATTCAAAACTTGAGGACACATTCCAATATGTGTTGATATTTCTCAAAAACACAGTTGTCTAAATGTAAGTGAAGGAGGAATTACAAACAAGTTAGTCTAATAACAACACGTCATGACAACTGTCAAAACACATCAACACTGTACAGCTCCCTGAATCTGGTTTGGGTGCATGCAGTTCCAAATTTGCATTCAAACTTCACGTCAGTTTAAATATACCTGGCAGATTAGACTACCACTAACAGCTGCCCTTGTCCTTGTTCCCTTCTTCGGATGCCTCTGTTGTTATTGATAAACTATGTATGTAATTAAAGCTGTTGAATCATTAAGTCCTAATTAGCTGTAGCTCATTTATCATACAATATCCCCGACCTTCTTAACAGCGAAGAAGGAGTATCATACAATATCCCCGACCTTCTTAACAGCGAAGAAGGAGTATCATACAATATCCCCGACCTTCTTAACAGCGAAGAGGGAGTATCATACAATATCCCCGACCTTCTTAACAGCGAAGAAGGAATAATATAGTAACATTAAATAAAATATGATTAAAACGAAAGCAATTTATCCGGTCGACTGTTAGTGGACTGAATTAGCTCCAGCAGCTAAATGCGACCGGATGTTGACCCAGATGTGCATAGGATATGCAGACACATGCATACATGTTTCACTGATGTGTGTTAGGAACCGACTGACAATGACCCAGTGTTTCACTGATGTTTGTCAGGAACCCTACTGACAGTAAATCAGTGAATACGTGTTTCACAGATGTGTGTTAGGAACCCTACTGACAGAGACTCAATGAATACATGTTTCACTGATGTGTGTTAGGAACCCTACTGACAGAAAATCAGTGAATACGTATTTCACAGATGGGTGTTAGGAACCCTACTGACAGTGACTCAATGAATACAAGTTTCACTGATGTTTGTCAGGAACCGACTGACAGCAAATCAGTGAATACGTGTTTCACAGATGTGTGTTAGGAACCCTACTGACAGAGACTCAATGAATACATGTTTCACTGATGTGTGTTAGGGGCCCTACTGACAGTAACTCAGTGAATACGTGTTTCACAGATGTGTGTTAGGAACCCTACTGACAGAGACTCAATGAATACATGTTTCACTGATGTGTGTTAGGGGCCCTACTGACAGTGACTCAATGAATACATGTTTTACTGATATGTGTTAGGGACCCTACTGACAGTAAATCAGTGAATACGTGTTTCACAGATGTGTGTTAGAAACCCTACTGACAGTAACTCAGTGAATACATGTTTCACTGATGTGTGTTAGGGGCCCTACTGACAGTGACTCAATGAATACATGTTTTACTGATGTGTGTTAGGGACCCTACTGACAGAGACTCAATGAATACATGTTTCACTGATGTGTGTTAGGAGCCCTACTGACAGTAAATCAGTGAATACGTGTTTCACAGATGTGTGTTAGGAACCCTACTGACAGTAAATCAGTGAATACGTGTTTCACAGATGTGTGTTAGGGACCCTACTGACAGTAACTCAGTGAATACATGTTTCACTGAGGTGTGATAGGAACCCTGCTGACAGTGACTCAATGAACTCTCCTCATTCTTCATACACCAATCTAACTTGTCGTCACGGTTTTAGGATATCATGGGTTGAAAATCAAATGAGTTTTAATACTCCCTTATTTTATGTAGGCTAGATATAGCATTCTGAACAGGTCTGAAATAAATAAATCTATATGTGGCTGGGATATTTTGTGTACAAGCAATCTGTGCGAGACATTTAGTGAGAAGACAAGTATTGACTTATTTATGCGTCTAAGACCATTCTCTCACTAATTTTATAGTCGATTAAGTTCTCATCACTGTCTCCATAAACATTTAATACTATTATTACTACTTGTCCACCTATGAGACGATTACCGCCAGAATGTGTAACACAATACGATCTGTTCTGCCTTCGTGATGGTCGCGTGTTAATGTACTAAGTGCAGAACAATAAAGGGGACATAACTCAAAATGCACACGAATCATAATAACTCAGGCCGAATTGTTTCCCTTCTTTTACAAGAAATTGCACTTGTGTCCAAACTGAAACTCTTGATTTATCAACGAGTGGCATGGGCTAGTTATCGTTGTGTACATTTGGATATTTCATATCTTGACATTAAGAGCTTTAAACAAATAGAAACAGACTATCTCTGTTCAACATGATCGAAATGAAATGTGAGTATTTTAATCACCGTACAAGAAGATGTGGGTAAGTTCGCTGGTAACTTGCCAGAGATTATGGGTTTATCCCGGACACCGCGGTATTCCCCATCTGCAAAAGTGACCGCCATCTTATACATGAAACCTTCTTGAGTATTGTGATAAACAGTAATTAAATGCATTAAAGCAATAAGCTAGGTAATTTACAAAGACTGAATTACATTTTAAAATTTTTAAAAAATTAAAATTGAAGTTAAATTACTTTCCCGTAGATAGGCGTTTAAGTTTGAAGAACATAATTTGCAAAACTACAGCTAAGTTAATGGTTAGTTTTTTTAATGCATTAATCTGAGTTTAAAAGTATAAAATTCTGAGTTCAAAGATAAAATTATCCAGCAGATTTATAGAGTGGGGCAGAAGAACTATTCTACTACTAGGCGAAGAGGCCCGATCAGAATACAAATACGTGACCAAGTCAAACTCTTTGATTTAATAATATAATTCACATCAGTATTGCCCACAGATAAAAAAAAAATCGACCAACATTGCTGTTCCGGACATAGAAAGCAATCAAAGACATATAACTCTTGTACCTTATTAACAAAACTGTGTCTTATGCCTTAATTGATTTATTTTTTATCTGATTGATCTAAACCACTATACCCAGGGCATCTTTTTAGTTATATACACACTTACACCAACTATATTGGCGCAAAACATGTGGACAAACCGTCACAGTCGTCGACAGGTTGTTGTCACCATGGTAACACGAATAGTGAGCTTGGATGAACCTGTATATAAAATCTCAACTGTTGAACTTGCATCTCTTGTGTCTCGTGCTATAGAAAAAGCTTTACTATACACCTTTACTACTTGGTCACCGCTCTCTCCCTAATAATTTATGAATTAATTTTGATGGCGTCCACATCAAATATTTTGACCTGATTAACCAAAAAAGTATAGCACACAAGTTCCTCATTTGAAAATACTACATAGTAGCTTTCTTCATGTGGAAAGTAGACGTCAGCTCTGAGAAGGCTTTTTTTCACCCCGACTTAACCGTAAATCAAGCAATTATTGCCCAGCCAACCGTCAATTACATGCTTCTAATGCGAAACACGCTTGTACAATGAGACACCAGGCCAATGCCCATGCGCGTGACACACCATCCTTGTACAGTGACCTATTTTTTACGTCATCGCCGAATTTAACATTTACCTTCTACATCCCGATTATGTTGTGATTACCCATACAAACGCAGCGTGTTGACGTCCAGGCTTAAATGGAACTAAACACAACACGACAAAAACAAACATAAACAAAAACAAAAGGCACAAAAACATAGTAACAAACGAACTGTCACTAGATTTATCGATGTTTTATGTGTAGGGATGTTTAATGATGCTGTACCTTTCTGGCTATGTAAGGAGAATCCGTCCAAACACATCACTCAGCAAGACGAAATTTCAGGCTGCAAGATATATGTCATTTAGAAAATGTGATAGTCATTAGGGACTACACTTTCTGACTATAGAACAGATTCTAGTGCTCAAAATAAGATTCGAAAAATATGGAGAAATTCGAAACCTCGAATGCTTTTGGCCAGTTTTCAGCACTAGAATCTGTGTTATGTCTGGAAAGTTTGATCTCCAATAACGGCGATATTGTTACCTATGACTGAACTTGCTCAGGGAGTTGTTTCCCTTTCGATGGAAACATCGGGATGGCCTTCTGTGTACCTTACGGTGTGCTACATCGTGAAAAAGTTTTTTTAATATCTCAAAACTGATGAATCAACAGTAGGAAACGTGCAAAAACCACAGCATGTTAATGATCAATCATAAGTTGCGAAACCATCATTCTCATGCGTTGATATATATAATGGGGTCAATATAACATTTTTATTTCGGCCTTTATACAGCACATATTATTTTTCGTTCATCTTCTGAGTAAATCAAACAGCAGGCTCTTGCGAGGATCTGAATGGGAAGAAGAGCCTGAAGACAATGGTAGCGATATTTTAGTAACTGCCGTTTGAGAGATGTATGGCTATATTTCTTGACGCTCATATTTATAAAGCTTAGTGAAAACACTGCTATTTCATACTGGTTTTTCCGCTGTTCAAACCAAAATTTGTTCACACTGAAACATGAACTGTTATTTTGCAGCGAACAAAATGACACAGGTTTTGCCCTTATAATACATCCATTATAACATGATAACAGATTTGTCGTCTCCTTCCTGGGGTATTATCATCATATATACATGTAAATGATTTGCTCTGTTCACAGATCAAACGTGCTTACAACAAAATGCTGGGATTAGAGTCGCCCTCTGAAACCGTGGTTACAACACGTACGGATAGTTAAATCACTGACCCGTATTCTCATGTGCGCAGAAGTGCATCTGTATATGCATCACTGTTAACTGCGTCATTTTTAATTCCTTCATCAAATGGTTATAAGTGGGAACGCCTATGGGCCCACACTTCGTCCTTTATCATATGGTTATAAGCAGGAACGTGTATAGGCCCACACTTTTTAGCGCTGGCCATAACTGTAAGTATCCAATCTTATATCTAACAGGACTGTTCATACCTACATATATCTATATCCGTTATAATTAGCTTTTGTACCGCGCTATACCGCTGGGCATCCTTCGATCAGTACAACGTTGAGGAAAACGATAAGTAAGTACTGGAAACGAGATTTTATCAGTGCCAAATCTGAGACTACGCATGTATATCGTCTTGTCGAATCTAATGCTGTATCATATCTGCTTGGTGATGATCTAGGGGACTTGTCCAGCAAAACCATTTTGGTCTGAAGTCCAAATCTATAAACTTCATTAAGAGTAAAAATACTTGAAGCTGTAAGCTCAAACTTAGCAGATATTGTACCACTACAGCATAGATACAGTAATGTTTTATCCACTTTATGCATACATTCAAGGGCTCAAATATGTCATAAGCTCGAAATCGCTTTAATTTTGGTCCGATAGGTATACATATGTTTAAACTGGGTGAATCAAAGGTAAAAGGCGGAACAGTTTTACATTTAGATCCATTAATATGCCGTGTTCAAACCCCTTATTGACGTCTACATACATCTATATACCGATGCTCTACTATGCATGTAATAATATTTTACTCTTACGTCTATTTATACACCAATGTTCTGGATGTCCACCACTTGGTTTACGTTTATATACATCCGATGTGGATGGTGACGTCGTAATCTAACTATATTTTACTATTGGGCCTACCTCCACTTATACGCCCATGTTCCGGGTAACCACCAATTGTTTCGTGTTTATATATCCATTTATGTGCCGAAATTGTACTCCAATAATATTTTACTGCTACATGCGACTGTAGGCCAATGTTCTGGCTACCTGACTAGTTTTACGTTTATACATCCGATGTATATGGCAACATTCTATTGTACATTCAAAAAAATTAATCTGTTAATTTTAACAGAAGGTCTGTTGTCCGAGTGAAGCTAGAATGTATTCCGTTATTGCAGCAGATTATTCTGTTAAATCTGGCACACATATTCAATCTATTCTATCAGACTAACAGGATGTTATGTTTAACATGATAGAATTCTAGCATCTAGCAATTCTAGCATTCTAGCATCACTCAGACAACAGACTTTCTGTGAAAATTAACGGATTATCTTTTGAGTGTAAAATTATTTTACAAGTACACCCGTTTACATGGCAATGTTCCAGTGGTTACCACCAAATCTGTCAAAATATAAGATCATAGACACGTTAAAGTCTTTTTGGCTCTGCGTTCACTTTCCCATCTGCATAAACTGATCGAAATATTGAATATCGAGCTACACCATCCTTTCCTTGTGTTCTTTGGATTTTGTTAATTTAGTCCAAGTTATTAGAATACTCCAGCTGGTTGACACTTTTGACGACACCTGATATTTCGGTAATAAATTGACTCTTCTTCATGGCAGAACCCCTGTCAAATCCATTGAGGGAAATATGCTTTAAGTATTATCCATATACGCGAGAAACATTGGATTACGTATGAAGATGTTGACGACGCGCGTGTGTATACAGGAGATATAGGAAACCTACATTAGTAATATAATAACGCACAAGTTTAAAGCAACATTAAGAGCATACGACCACTTTGGCCACCTTGTATGAGAGGCTGACATTCTGCTTAAACAGTAAAATATTATAATGGTTATGTTTTCTGAACTTCTGAATGACTTTGGATCAGTTGGTATTGTAGCAGAAGCATTATTTATTGCTTTGAAATCACATGATTTACTTGTGTTTTTAAACGTTTCCATATGGAAGACACAAAATGGTAATTTTGGTTACTTCCATGCATGCAATAAGGAAAACTTTAGTTGGAATCCTGTTATGTGTAACTTCAGAAGAAGTTGAAGTGATTAGAATGTCTAATGTACAAAAGTAGAGCACAAAAGTGTTTAGCATGGCACCTTGTGCTATATACAAGCCAAGCTGTAAAAATATAACCGTTTCGATCGTACACAATTTGAATACATATACGGACAGGAGCTCTGTTAACCTGAAACGCTGTTCTGGGCTTGACTTTTACCTAACTTTAGCACATAATGCCAAAAAGTGCTGAAAGGTTGTCTCATCGCTCACTAATGAGGAAGGCTAAGTTGAGAAATGAATAAGCTGCGCAGAACCATTACATAAAACATGGAAATCAGCAGCATATTCTTGTGCGGACTCATGCGTGAATAACGGTTTTGGTATTCTTGCTCCGACGTATGTTTACCTATATACTGAATAAAAAAAACAGGTCAACAAAGGTCAAGCGATATAAATGTGGCCGCCAGGCACTCTACTGCGTATATACCACAAGATATCCTATATGATTAAAAAAAAACAAATGAAACAATGAAAAATGAAGACAATGAAATATTACCTTTGTTACATGTATGCCCTAACCAAATGATATCAACATACTTTGATGCAGTTTTAGCGACTATCAGTTTTTCAGACCACCGGTTTTTCGAGCTAACATCAGTTTCCACAAGTTTCAGGCGGAAACTTAGAATTGTTAACATAGACCAGGTGTTACCTTGGACTGTTATGATGACCATATACGCCGTCATTTTGACCATAGCTCGATGCCACATTAGATCCAATTGTCCACCATTGTATGGCGCTACCTTTGTGCTACTTTCAGTGCGTTGTGGAATGAGTAATCGCAATGATGAGTGGGAGATAGAAAAAAAAAACACAAGAGCCTGTTGAAGAGGCTGTTCAGACATTCTCCCGGCAGTACTGTAGTGAGGAGATTGGTAAGCTGGAGGGGATAGGACGCTGCCGTCTTGGAATGGTACTCAGATCTGGCCTCTGAGCTCTGCTAGCAATTCAGGCAGCACCAGCAGCTGGCTCGGAAGTGAGGCTGGGATATTAATAGCCTGCATGACGCGTCGGCACCTTGGTGAGGTTCATGGCATCCCATCTACAGCAGTCTAAGACAAGAGGCCGGAACTGGCGATTCTAACACACGCTTCAGACTTGGCCGTGTAGGAATGCTAATGTGTTGAATTTAAAAAGCTATATTCTAAGCATCAGTGGCTTTGGGTTCGTGGTCGCTGTGAAATCTCCGCTGTTGGTAAGTGAGTCATACACTGTAATATCTGACCAGGCAGGGTATTGATCGCCGTGTTATGTGGCCTGTGTGTGCGTGTGTGTACAGTTACTGCTGCCAGACATCGGCTAGCCCATCTGTCGTTTTATAACGGGACAAGGTTAAATTTGTTATTGCAAGAAATGAGAATCACATCTCGCCAGCACAGAGGCCAGCTTGGTGGTGTAATGTATTCTCATCAGCTATCATGTCATAACCGTCGGTTTGTAGCATTGGATGAGTTACCGGCCACATATATATATATATATATATATACATATATACGTATATACACACGTATATATACACGTATATATACACGTATATACGTATCTATGCATCAGGTCTAAAACTGCGCATTTATGACATTTTGTTGCATGATTAGAAAATGCCATTGATAAAGAAATACCTTGAATAACTGGCATTTACCTAGATGAATCAAACCAAGTAAGCCCATTACAGGGCTTAATTACCAGATAAATTTAACAGACAAGACTAACATGTGTATTCCTCGTATCTAGCTTCGCAATTACCACGTGGCCTGGCAGCATGGAGTATGGCTGGCAGTCAAACAACATGGCGGCAGCGGGACTTGTATATGAAGAACATAGTAGGCTTATGTTTATGCGTGGAATTCATTATATCAATAGTATATACTCTTGATTCCCGGTTCAAAATGCCAAGGTAAATATAATACGCGTGTATAGTTTGCTGCCGTCATGGTATAAAACGTGTCGATCAAATTAGACAGACATTAAACAGAAGGGTTCCTCTCAGAAATCCACCATCCTAAAGGTCAAAGGCAAGCTGCCCAGGACGTGAGCTTTGGGGTACTGTTAACACTAAGCCGGCGATGCCCATGATACCTTGGGTGGGTTGCACAAGTCAGGCTAACTAGTTCGCAAATGCCTTAATGTGTTAATGTTATGTCATTTTGGGATTTGGAATTAGGGTTTCGCTGTATTACGGTATCATTGACATAAGGCTTACTATAGCGAGCTCCGATGTATTTCGGTGTTGTTCAACAAACGCCATGTAGTAGCATCACGGCAACAAAAGCACATTTGTGAATCTTCGTGGATTGAACTGAAAATAGGCACTGTGTAGCTATCATGACACAGACATTCAAATAAATGAGGTACATATGAAGTTATGTTACCCTGTAAGGTGAAATGTTTTATAGTATTACTACCAATATTTGGCATGTTGACAAGTAAATCATTCAGAAGGTTCCAGATGTGAGTGCTGAGGTCATAACACTTGTGTGAGGTAACCACCACAGCTAACCTTGTAGTAGGAGTTAAACCCGCCAATAGTTCATGTATAAAGTCAGTGGTTATAGCAGTTGTATAGTACACCTACAGAGCATGTGGTTTGCAGTTAATTTGTTTGCTTAGAAACAGAACACAGTACTGGGTCTAGAAGCACAAGGTAAGCACAGTAATGTATTCATAGAGGTAAAATGAGCCATTCGTGTCGACTTAATTGTTGCGAGCATTGTGTTTTAGACGAACGTTGTGCTAGAATAATACAATAGTTGGCTGCTGGAAATGATTATGTTGTGTGCAAATGCAGCACTACAGTAATCTGAGCGGCTAGTCTTCTTATTGTGGAACATGTAACATGTAATATACGCTTTCATGAATATTGTTCGTCACCGCTTTTACCGGTGTTATTGTAGCCTAATTTCTTATCCAGTAGGTTATGTGAAACCGCTTGTCTTTATATTGTGTGCCGAAACGTATATAATCTAGGTCTTCATCAGTTGTTTACGTCTCGCGAAAAAGTAAAAAATATTTCATGTGGGACATACAGAAAGAAGATCAATACGAACACCGAGATGATCCCATGCACTTGAGCACTGTGTCCGGTGTGTTGTGTATGGGATGCCGTGCTCGGTTTAAAGAGTCTAGTCTAATACTGAGGTTGGATATTGGCGAAGTGGTTAAAACGCATGTCTTTAGAGTGATATGGCACATGTATATCCTACACAGTATATGTGTTTGATATGGTGTGACTGATAGGTTTGCATGTACGTGTCACTGGTATAGTGTGATATGGTATATCTGGCATGATCTATCTGGCATGGTGTGTTTGGTATGATGTATTTGGCACAGCGTTTATGGTATGATATATCTGGCATGGCATGATATGATATGTCTGGTATGGTGTGTCCGGCATGGTGTGTCTGGTATGGTATATCTGGCTTAGTGTGTCTGGACTGGTATATCTGGTATGGTGTGTCTGATGTGGTATATCTGGCATAGTGTGTCTGGCATGGTATGTATGGCATGATGTGTCTGTTATGGTATGTCTGAACTGGTATATCTGGCATGGTGTGTCAGGCATGGGATATCTGGCATAGTGTGTCTGGTATGGTATATCTGGCATGTGTGTCTGGTATGATATATGGTATAGTATATCTGGCATAGTGTGTAGTATGGTGTGTCTGACACGGTATGTATGGCATGATGTGTCTGGTATGGTATGTCTGAACAGGTATATCTGGCATGGTGTGACTGGGCTGGTATATCTGGCATGGTGTGTTTGGTATGATGCATCTGGTATGGTATATCTGGCATAGTTTGTCTGGTATGGTATGGCCGGCATGGTATGTCTGGCATAGTGTGTTTGGACTGGTATATCTGACATGTGTGTCTGGTATGGTATGTCTGGCATAGTGTGTCTGACATGGTATGTCTGGCATAGTGTGTCTGGTATGGTATGTCTGGACTGGTATATCTGGCATAGTGTGTCTGGCATGGGATATCTGGCGTAGAGTGTCTGGTATGGCATATCTGGCATGGTGTGTCTGGTATGATATATCTTGTATGGTATATCTGGCATATTGTCTGGTATAATATGTCTGGTATGGTGTGTCTGGCATGGTGTGCCTGGTATGGTGTATCTGGCGTAGTGTGTCTGGACTGGTATATCTGGCATAGTGTGTCTGGTATGATTATCTGGTAGATCTGGTATGGTATATCTGACATAGTGTGTCTGGTATGGTATATCTGGCATATTGTGTCTGGACTGGTATATCTGGCATAGTGTGTCTGGTATGATATATCTGGTATTGTGTGTCTGGCATAGTGTGTCTGGTATGGTATATCTGGCGTAGTGTGTCTGGTATGGTTTATCTGGCATGGTGTGTCTGGTATGATGTATCTGGCATGGTATGCCTGGCATTTTGTATCGGGTATGGTATATCTCGCACAGTGTGTCTGGTATGGTATGTCTGGCATGGTATGTCTGGCATATTGTGTCTGGACTTGAATATCTGGCATGGTATGTCTGACATGGTGTGTTTGGTATGGTGTGTCTGGTATGGTATATCTGGCAGAGTGGGTCTGGTAATGTATATCTCGCACAGTGTGTCTGGTATGGTATGTCTGGCATGGTGTGTCTGGCATATTGTGTCTGGACTGGTATATCTGGCATGGTATGTCTGACATGGTGTGTCTGGTATGGTTTCTCTGGCATGGTGTGTCTGGAATGGTGTCTGGTATGGTATGTCTGGTATCGTATATCTGGCAGAGTGTGTCTGCTATGGTATATCTCGCACAGTGCGTCTGGTATGGTATGTCTGGCATGGTATGTCTGGTATGGTATGCCTTTACTGGTATATCTGGCATGGTGTGTCTGGCATGGGATATCTGGCATAGTGTGTCTGGTATGATATATCTGGTATGGTATATCTGGCATAGGGTGTCTGGTATGGTATATCTGGCATGGTATATCTGGCATATTATGTCTGGTATTGTGTGTATGGCATGGTGTGCCTGGTATGATATATCTGGGATGGTATATCTGGCATAGTGTGTCTGGAATGATATATCGGGTATGGTGTGTCTGGCATAGTATGTCTGGTATCTTATGTCTGGCATTGTGTGTCTTGTATGGTTTGTCTGGCACGGTGTATCTGGTATGATATATCTGGGATGGTATATCTGGCATGGTATCTCTGGGATGGCAATAGTACATCTGATTTTGTGTGTATTCCGCAGTAGTCACAGCGTACAGAGAATAAGTAACAACCTCGGGTATTACGATCTGCAGTAGCTAAAATATTGAACTGTCACATTTTGGGCGGTTGAAATTCATTAGACGGATCTCTTCAGAACTAAGAAAAATATTGCTTGTAGTTTTACGACAGCTGAAGTGTGACGTAGCCTTTACCCATTCACGCCATGAAGTGACATATGATAATATAGAACTACTGCATAAGACATCATTTTAAGATGGTTTTCAACTATTTAGTTACGTATAGTTGAGCGGGCATTTCACTCTGTGTTGTGCGACGGGTCTGTGTCATTTACGGACCTGCACAGACGTAAAATTAATCGATTTACAAGCCGTGTAATATTGACATTAGCATATCTTCTCGGCCCAAACCGCATTCATCTCCCCAGTAGATCTTAGGCCTATTTATACCTGCTGTTCAAATTATGCAAATACATTTTTTTCTCGTTCATTTTACCGCTTCTAAATAACAAATATCAGAGTCAATGGGGGAATCATTAGGTGAAGCCGAAGGTTCATGGTATTGAGAAGACAAGAAGAAAGTAAATTTTGCTCCATTGTCTTTCTTGCATACAAGGGATGGTTTTTTCTGTTTTCTTTTATAAAAATAAAATACAGTAAAATTATTGAAATGCTGTGTTCAAGCTTAGGTGCTTTCTCTGACGTCTGCGATAACTACGTCAACACTGCTCTCATCTTAAAAGCCACCTTCACAAAACTGAAGCATAAAATTCATCGACAGTCGAATGTCTAGATCAGCCTCAGTGGTGCTTAGATTTATTTCCATTTATTTCAGAATTGATCATGGACATAGTTGTACAATAAACCTATTGTAATTTTGTAAATATTTAATAGGGGTCAAAATCACCAAACCCTCCAGAGGCTACGATGTGAACCAGGAATGGCCCGGCCGTGTATCTGCAGGCTACCTAAACTGTAAATGATATAGCGGGCTTACTGTATCAACAGTTCAAGCAGTGGAAGAAATATCCTTCCAGTATGTCCAGTTTCCAAGAAAGCTATTTGTCACTTGGACTTTTATCGCTGAAGAGTCCACAACGCTTATCCGCCATAGACTACTGCAGAGAGTAAACGTGACGTCATCTTGCTGTCGATAATGGAGACGCGCTGATGCTGTGTTAAGACAAAGTTTCACTAAACTTTTACTGGGTTGAAAAAAAATCTAAAAAAAATATTGAATGCCGGTTTAAGATACTTTGAATGATAGTCTTTCAGTGGACATAAACGTTAGTCGGGTGCTATCTTTCACTTAGCATAAATTAGTCATAATAACATATATATGGATCTATGGGCACAGTCACGTCACAATGGCTAAAGAATTTATTAATCTGTATACATGGAAATCGTTATATTGTAAATCCTTGTTATTTGGTATACAGCGGACTAAATGGTTTCCATGTATATGGTGAGTAGTTTTTTCAGTACACTTGTACAGGGTGAAGTCCGTGGATTTTCACATGCATACAGGAAGCTATTTAAGTTCCTTCGATGATTGCAATATAACATTCGCAGTCTAAATAAGTCGTTTAACATTCAGATGCTGGTATTAAATAGGCTACAGGCATTCGAGCAAGGACTATTTGTAATGTAAATTTAATTATAAAATGTATATGATACCTATATCCAAACAGATAACACAAGTACGGTAGCCTTTGACCGTATGTTCTATTACTTTAACTTAGGAATGAAGATTTATTAACAAATTTATTACTGTGTATTCGAGTGAGTGTCTAGTGTTTGTCTCTGCGTGTGCTTCACATCCCTGTCCCTGTTCATATAGATGTGTTTTTTCTGATGTAAAAAGTTTACATTCTTAATGAGACAGCGCTGATCTCTACAGCACATTATTGGGTAGTCTGTGTAGAAAGGTAGTCTAAAACAAGTTGAGGTTTAGCAGAAATAATGCGGTTTTTTTTGTTCAATCCAGTTTAAGGTTAGGATCATATGTACATGTGAACATATACAATGCGCATTTTCGAACATTCGGAAAAGACCAGTGAGTTATATACCGTGTACATTGTGCCATGTATTAATGCGTTTAAAACATATGCTTGTCCACTAAAGAAAATAATTATCAAACGCTTACCCGTAGTATATGGTGATGGGTTTGAGTCTATCTATGGCCCTATTATCTATTATTATTACAGGTTCCTTAGAGAACTTACAGTTCTTTTTGTACATGCATGTTCAGCTGGTCTCAACTTTCGGTGACCATTTTTGTGTTGTAATCTGAAAATCTCTGCATAAGGTGCCAGATCAAGAACAGATAAGTAAGGAAAATCCAGGTATTTGGTCAAGAGGTTGTACATTTTACAGACGTTTTTCGATTTGACCCTGAATACCTGCGTGGCTGATACAATGTTACACACATAAATCATTTGTTTAATATTGTGCTATGTATAAGTGTTAGAACAAGAGAGACTTTTCCCATTCGTCTTTCTTTGTATAATAAAGTAGAGGTGATGGATTTGACGATGACAGCCACGTGGGCACCTGTACGTGTAACGCTGGCAGAACTCTAATTGAAGGCTTCAATCAAAGTTATCCCTCTCAAGTCACTCCCCAGGCTTTATAATACTCAGCAGATGATTTGCATCCAGGTATTAAGCGAGCCTACGACGTAGGGTGTGGTTGAAGTGAAGATCAGTCCTCTAGCACCTCGTGCCTTCTTCTGTACTTTTAAGGGTAGAATGAGAATGCGTATGTTTCCAATTGTAGTACAGATGTGGAAGGTATGACTTAAAATTGAGTCTGGTTTATTGTTTTGTAGACGAATTTCAAGAACGAATGAGTATTTCATCTTGGTCACCACTGTAGACTTCATGATTTTTCTAATTCTGTGATGGGGACTATGTTTATACCTATCACAAAGCTGACTTTTTAAATACAGGCAATTCCTAGTCTCTTTGTCGACCATTTGGTCTAAGCTGCCGCGCATGCGATCATTATCTAGTAATTTGGTTGCCTCATTATTCATTAACATGTTCCTCTGGAACCTGTTCCATAAAGCCTGTGTAACTTGGCGGTAAATGTGCGCACTTTGTAGATCGAACCCTGCCTTGTGCTGTATTTAACGATAACATTTGACACTGATTATCTGCGGATATCTGATTGGCCAGTATGTTTGGACGAGTAAGCTGAACATCCAATGATATGACCCAATCCTTGACCGTTGATAGGTCTCCAGTGCTGCATCTTATTAATGTAGATAGGTAAGCGTCCATGGTCAGCTAGTGATAACTATCTTTGTTACAAGTATGTATTTTGCCCCAGCTGCTAAGTTTTACATTGTCACCTGACATCTCTGACACCTTTACACCTATAGGCGTAAGTTCGACAAGTTTGAACATTGCCTTAAGGTAATAGGGTGCATAAATAAACCACGACAATCCGTAAAAGGCCATTCTTAGTTTTTATGTGACATGTATAAGTTAGTGGCACCATTCATAAGCACGGAGTTTTCTAGGTTTGGTTCAGCAGATACACGTGTATAGTTGTTATACCTGGTCGAGAACAGGTTAATCTGGTAGCTGAGTCAGACCACATGTTAACAGCCCTCTGTCACCAATACACCCGTCTACCGTATCATTAATAAGCCCTGAGAATACTTGATTTTTTCTTAAAAATTATTTAAATGTTGGTAGTGTTTTCATGATGTGTCAAGGCGTGCATATAGATGTACACCACTCTGCATTTACTTACAGCGTTTGAGTGTCAGTTACATGTACACTTTCTAACTTAAGACACAATATCTCACCCATTGACTTGTTGGTTCAGTCAACCTGAAGACCTCAGGCTCTTCAGCAGTGAAGTCACGTGTTCGAATCCAGCTCTTGATGTTTAGGATGCGCAATCGCTTATCCCAGAGTAATTGCGACATCTGTCTTCATACAGAACAATGCAGTAGTTTACCCTAGAGCAATATTTTACCAGCCAAAGGCGCCTGTTGCCTTTTTAAAAAGTTTTTTCCACCACGGGCTGTCAGACACGGGAATTTTACCCTGCCTAATACACTTTTTTATTTGCGGCACGTTATGTTATACAAGTACCTCAGAGAAGAGTTCTACATAACAATCTGTTGTTGTGTGTTATGTAAAAGATTTTTTGGAAAAGAAAAATGAGTTAATGCTGTGTTCTTTTGTGAATTTATACCTAATATACCCTCACCTGGATCATGCTGTAGGATCAAATGCAAATGACGAACAACTTCGCAAAATATTCGTTAAGCATGGAGACAAAAATCCGTACACTACATGTCTGTTTAGCTTTAGCCAATGAGTGATTTATCGCCTTCCAGAATTAGTTGTTTGAAATTCGATTTTTAACCAGTCACACTTTTTATTTCTTAGTTCAGCGTAAGGGCAGTAAGTGTGGCCTAGAAGCAGTCAGATGTTCGTTTGAATGCTGCTTAATCTCTTTTTTTTATTTTCACACAAACATCAGATTAACGCTATGCGGTTACTTGTATTGTGTTGGGCGGCGTGTTGTTGTTGTGCTGACAGTGAGATCTCGGCATTCAGACTTTCTATGCTCCGTGTCTCGCTGCATGAAAATGACAGAGGCGGGCGACGTGCCTTACAATAGGCGTAGCAATGACATGACGTGTTATTCTGGCGAGTGCATGAGGTCGATGTCTTCCAAAGGTGAAAAGTCGACAAGCTTAGAGGAAAACATGAATGGGTAAGTTGTCACCACAGAGAGTAAACAACATAGAGAAAAATGTGAGACCAGTTTAGACTAGAACCAAGAGAATACTCCAGAAAAAGTTGACGCGTATTGTTTTTTTTTTTTTTTGGAGGACTATATGGCAAAACAGGCTCATATTTGATGATGACGAATCAGGGGTTAGTTGTGTCTTACTACGCCGGACTGCCGGCAGATCGCCTCCCTTAAATTCACCGCGGAACCTGTGTGAACTTAATACCCCTACAGAGGCGGAGCGAGACTCGACAGCTTCCCCAAGCTCCCACTGGACGTACCCTTACCGGCAGCACATAAGTGAAATTCTTCTCACATTACCACTTTTTTGGCCAGCTTTATTAAGCTTTCAGTGTGTATACTATTAAGGGGTGAAAGTTTGAAGCAGGCTTCATTTGTAGCTGGCTGAAATCATCGGAACGTTCTAGAGCACAGTTGAACCCAGACGATGAGCAAAATGGAGCTAAAGGTAGGTGGATGCTATATAAGCCTACACGGTATATCACAATTCAGGAGAAAGATTCAGAATAAATACAACTGCTGGGAATGTGGGGGATAGAGTTCAAAGTTTGTGTGCAGACGTAACCGGCAGGTTTACTTTGACGCACTTGGTAAACAGGCAATGTTGTAATAAGGGGTGAATTTTACCTAAAACTGAATCGGGGCAGCCAAGATGTGTAAGACTAGCTGAGCTTCAGTTTACTTCGTAGGTGTATGATACGTGGTCAATCACACATCTGTATGCCGCTATGTTAAAAGAACAAAATTTACCTATCCATTTTTTTATCGTGTCAAGACTGCAGGAAATGAGCAAATAGTGGAGCAACCAATGAAGCGTAACCAGTCCAGTTCATAGTGTGGAAGTCAATGAAGCGCAACTCTACAATGAGCCTGTACACTGGCTCCATGTAGGACAATATAACAGTTTTGTGGCCACTGAACTAGAACAAATGGAGATTTGTTTTGTTGTTTTCTGCAAATATATTTTAATGAAGACCACATTCCGATGCGATGATTTGAAAACACAAAGTAATGCTATATGTTCTGACCATACTGTGCAGTCTTTGTTAACACGCAGGCATGTTGAGCAGGCCCTAATGTTACAGACCCCAGAGATAGCAGTCCCTGGTATAAGCTATCACGAATATATGGAAATGCCGAATCAGTACAGGTTTTAAATCAAGAGCTTTCCCTCTTGGTGTGGTAATATATGGAAAATTAACGAGTTGTGTTTGAATACATATTTGTATTAACTGTGTTAATTTCTAGCATTTTGTCTTGTTATCTTTACTTTGGTATCACAATTTAAGCTATTGGGTTTGTTGTACTATGGCCAAGTGGAAAAATCTTTAGCAATGTTGAAAAACGTATTCTGACCGCTTAACACGATGGAATATTAAAAGGTCTTATTTGAAGACATGGGAATCCTTATTATTACTGGTATATGTAATGATAGTAAGGCTTGATATTGTACATGTAGATCCCATGAAAACGATAGCAGTGAGCCCTGGTATAACGGGTTCATGTAGCGACAGTAAGCCGTGGTATTGAAGGCGGGGTCCTATGGAAAGGATAGGACTGAGCCTTGGTATTACAGGTTCATGTAAAGACAGTATCAGCCTTGGTATTATAGATCCCATGGAAAGGATAGGTCTGAGCCCTGGTATTACGGGTTCATGTAACGACAGTAAGCCGTGGTATTGTAGGTAGATCACATGGAAAGGATATCACTGAGCCCTGGTATTACGGGTTCATGTAACGACAGTAAGCCTTGGTATTGTAGATCCCATGGAAAAGATAGGACTGGGCCTTGGTATTACGGGTTCATTTAACGACATTAAGCTTGTTATTGTAGGTCCCATGGAAAGGATAGGACTGAACCCTGTTCATACGGGTTCATGTAACGGTAGTAAGCCTTGGTATTGTAGATCCCATGGAAAGGATAGGACTGAGCCCTGTTAATACGAGTTCATGTAATGACAGTAAGCCTTGGTATTGTAGATCCAATGGAAAGGATAGGACTGAACCTGGTATTACGGGTTCATGTAATGACAGTAAGCCTTGGTTTTGTAGATCGCATGAAAACAATAGGACTGAACCCTGGTATTACGGGTTCATGTAAAGATAGTATAAGCTTTGGTATTGAAGATCACATGAAAACGATAGGACTGAACCCTAGTACTACGGGTTCATGTAACGACAGTAAGCCGTGGCATTGTAGATCCAATGGAAAGGATATCACTGAGCCCTGGTATTACGGGTTTATGTAACGACAGTACGCCTTGGTAGTGTATATCCCATGGAAAGGATAGGATCGAGCCCTGGTATTACGGGTTAATGTAAAAGACAGTATAAGCCTTGGTACTGTAGATCCCATGGAAAGGATAGGTATGAGCCCTGGTATTACGGGTTCATGTAACGATAGAAAGCCTTGGTAGTGTAGATCCCATGGAAAGGATAGGACTGAGTCTTGGTATTACCGGTTCATGTAACGACGGTAAGCCTTGTTATTGTAGATCCCATGGAAAGGATAGGACTTAGCTCTGGTATTACGGGTTAATGTAAAGCCAGTAAGCCTTGGTATTGTAGATCCCATGGAAAGGATAGGACTTAGCTCTGTTATTACGGGTTAATGTAAAGCCAGTAAGCCTTGGTATTGTAGATCCCATGGAAAGGATATCACTGAGCCCTGGTATTACGGGTTCATGTAACGACAGTAAGCCTTGGGATTGTATGTCCCATGGAAAGGATAGGACCGAGCCCTGGTATTACGGGTTCTCGTAAAGACAGTAAGCCTTGGGATTGTAGATCCCATGGAAAGGATAGGACCGAGCCCTGGTATTACGGTTTCATGTAACGATAGAAAGCCTTAATTTCAAAGGCACACGTTATCTTGGTATTAATGAAACATGTAACGATTGGTTACACACCGCATATGTAACTATAGCAAGTTTTGGTGTAGCAGACGCATGTAACAATATCAATCTTTAGTGTTACATTTCAAATGTGATTTGGTTTAACAGATTCTTTGAGTAAGAATAACTCATGTGAAATGATGGCATTGCGAAATTGATGTGTGTTTGTTAACATTGTTCTTTATGAAAAATATCAAGAGAACAAAAACACTGTGCATCAGTTAAAGGTCAACACTTATTCGTATCTTTTGCCGGCTTCATCCGGGTAAACAAATATTTTTCAGGAAAAGTCTAAACATGTTTATGACAGTGTAGTGTTCGTTTGAAGTTCTCACCGTCACGGATGGAGAAATAACCAAGGACTGTGGGGTACAGTCTGAGCAGAGGATATAATTTGACGTATTGTTAGTGTAATGGACTTGCAAAATGCTTGCGGTCTATACATGTACAACGTTATTTTTGGCGATATGTTCTCCATGCTGCAAGGCACTATACTGAGTCATCTCCTCGGTAATGGCCAGTCATTATCAATCATTTCATTTAAGACATCTGCTCGGTTCGTTACCTCTGTTAAGCATGTTATCTGTAACTACGATGTCCCGCAGACGGATCACATTTCACGAGTGACAAGAATCAGGAGTGAAGTGGAATAGGGCTTCAGGCTGACTCCACGGGAACATGATCCTACTTGTCTTTAAACCTTTTTTCACCTATCTAATTGCTCATGGCCGATGCTTGGGAAAGTGCTTATGGACAATTTCTGCAGATATCTGTCAAAATAGAAAAAAATAGATGTTGTTAAGGCCTAGCTTTAATCCATATTTCCGACCTTAACAACTCCATGGACGTTCATAGCTTTCCAAACTTTTGGATTAAGCTGATTTTATCTCCGAATCCTGATGAAGGCGTTGAAATTCAAAATACTCGCTAACATTATGACGATTGTATTATTTAGAAGGTGTAACTCGTATCAAAGTTAATATGATATTACATGAATGACAATACTAACAATCGTATCCGGTACTTCATCTCAGAAACACGATTCTGTGTACCATCTTCATTCATAGCTTGCCAGTAATCGCTGAAGTATTTATGGTTACTATGGGTACTATCAAAGCGGTGAAAGGTCAGACCCGTATGCACGTATATATTAATGTGGGGAAGCTCTTTTTGACTAAGAATACCTTTGGCAGGTGTTTAGTAGTTTAGATCTCCTGACCTAAAATGCAATGGAATATATCTGAACACCTGGAAGTGATCCATTGACCTCACCTTCATGAACTCCACAGGACACAGCGTCGATGAATAGAACAGTCGCAAAATATCTCGGTTTGGGTCAGAGTGACATGAAAACTATCGATCAGAGTAGGTTTAATTCTGCGAGTATTTGGACACGTTCTGGCTTTGCATCCTTACCGATGTCGTGCCAAGTCCCCGAAATATCTGCCCGCGGTAATGTTTACCGAGGACAGAAGCTTGCGTGACGTTGTAAGGAAATCATATCCAGGGCTGTCTGTAGGCCTGCCTTAGATACAAGAGCATTATCCTGCTGTTTGTGTATTTATGTGTAAAACAGCAGTCATACAAGGTTGCTCGAACCATATATATTGATTGCATTAAAAACTGAACTTACATGAGCGGCTGTGTAACTTAATAGAGGGTATAGAGGCGGTGCCCATACTGAGGTGTTTAGGGGCATTACTCTCTCTATGTTGTGGACGTTAAACCCCAAGCACTCACTCACTCTGTGTTGTACATATATATACCTAGTTAATTTTAAATTCGTATATGTCAACTTTGGCTTAAACGTCCGCTGCGGTAACCTATTGTTGAAGTCAGCGAAATTAGACCTGGCGGTGGATGGATTTAATTGGTAACCCACAAGGATAACAAAGATGTCAAAAAAATGTGACGTAAGTGGGAAGGTCCTACAGCAACCAGCAAATGGCCGTGGGTTTCCTCCGGGCTTCGCCTGGTTTCCTCCCACCATAATGCTGGCCGACGTCGTATAAGTGAAATATTCTTCGAGGATAAAATGAATAAATAAATAAATCAAACAAAATATAATAATCTAATTGATCATTTCAAAAGTTGTATATATACATGGCAATGGTGATATTTAATCGTGGTTGACCAGGGGCTGGTTTCATGGAGCGTACTTAGTGTTAAGTTTCCCTTGGCGAAGTGCAATTTATATCTCTACAACATACGTTGTCATGGTAGTGAATGGGATACTTACCTAAGTGAGCTTTATGAAACCAGCCCCAGAGCTTTATTAATTCTTTGGCATAACTGGAATTGTTGTCCGACAAATACAATGGCAGTGCGGGATGTTCATGAGGGCGAGTACCAAAGTTTATAGTATATTTTTACCCATGTGCTATATATACATTTACATTTGCCCTGAAATGAGCTGCCTGCCAGATATAACGCCGTGTGATCTAAATGGTGCATCTAGACACCGTAATAAAGAAGATCTGGCACGGTGAAGATCCGCTCCATGTGCCTTTAACTATGCATACTTCGCATCTGCAAGCATTCTGTGAGGTGTTCATGTAGACTATTCTCCTGACAGAGACGCGTGTTAAATACCTCCACATGTGTGACTGCTGCATGACTCACTGGGCTTAACCAGGCTTATGGCACGAGACAGAGAACATACGTACTTATCATGGGTCTCACAAAGATTATTAGATTGGAAGCTTCTATTTGCAAGATAAGGGGTGTTCGGACAGTTTGCATTACTGTCTGCTTAAGGGGAGTTAATGCCCTGGCGGTGAAGGTTAAGTGTAAACAGATGACTGGCCCTTCAACCCATCTTCCCCGCTTCCTTCCCCATAGCAGGCGCAAACAGCTTAACCATCGTCCTTCTACTTGCCAGCGTAACACTAACCTTATATCTATATGGCGATCAGATCTATTTTGGGCGGCAGAACCTCGCTCAAGATGAAGCATGGATTACTGTGACCAGATACATAGATATACAGAGAAAAACGTACATCAGAAATACGTACATCAGGACCGGGGATGATCATATTGCTGTGAATGATTCAAGGCAGTGCATCACCAAGATATGCCTATACTTATATAACTTTGGTAATGCTGAAATACAAGGTATTTTCTTATATTTAAGTTTTCTAAAATTCAGAAGTCGAAAAGTCTGTCTCATAAAACTGTCTGTTGCCTTTAACAAGATCTTACAAATGTACTTCAACATTTGACCACGGGTATCAGTCACTTCGATAGAAACTCAGATATCAGTATTAACGATAGAAACTTGAATGTCCACGTTAAGATAGTAACTCGTGTATCAGCCTTTTCTATATAACTCGAATGATAGCTTTTGCTGGAGAAACAATGCGGCCGGACTTTACCACAGAAATAGGAGCATCGGTCTCTTCGATTGAAAGTCGTATGTCAGCCTTTACGATAGAAACTCGGTTGTCAGTCTTCATAATACAAATCCGGATATGAGTTTTTCCACTGGAAACTCCGATGTCAGCCCTTATATTGAAACGCACTTATCTACCAATGTCCATGGCGAGGAGCTAATACGCACAAGGTTTAATTTCCAGCTGGTCAGTACTCTGACATATTGATTTGGTCACAGAAAGCATCTTAAAGCTCTAGAGCTATGCACAAAGTGTAATTAAAATACGCAGGGGGAATATTTATAATCAAGCTGTAGTTAAGACCCTGCACATGCTGCCTCTGTTAATTTGATTTTCGTCAAAGCCATTAATCAGAACTACCCTGCTTTTCTGGAATCATTAAAGTCGGTTTAATTGATGGCCAGCACGCTGCACGATAATGCATACCCGGCCTGGTATGCCAGTTACATGTGCCTGCACTAAACCTAGGCAGAATTTATAACACTTGCGTTGTTGTTGTTTAATAGACCGGGTCAAATCTCTCAGCTGTGTTTGCTCGGATGATATCTTCGGTAAGACATGTGGTCATATTTTACCTATCTCAGACCCCGGAGTGCATGCAGGCTTAGAAATGAAGTGATTCGGATTACTCACTGCACCTGCGGAATATGCTTCTGCAAGTGAAAATCTATAATAAAAACTTGAAGAATGTTCCGAGAATAGGTTACTGATAATGTTGCATCATGTCTAGTTTCCGGTTACAACCTATAGCCGCGGGATATAGACTGGGGACTTGATGGCAATTCACCTCTTTCAGTATTGTTAGTATTAATTATATGTCAGATAGGGTGTAATTAAAAAAAATCTGCCTAGCAGAAACTCGGCCAGTCATGTATCACATAAGACATAAGACTGACTTGTTCTAGTTATAAACCATACTGCGTGTTCTTCAGCCTGTCAATACACACAGGGTCTGTAACCTGGGATCTTACAGTATGGGTCAGGCACGCTATTTGCAGCTGTGTAAATATAATGCAATACTGACTTTAACAGATCAAAGGTAGCTTGAGCACAGCAGCGATCATAGCGTAAAATGATGAAGCTGGTCACACACACGTAACAAGTGACATATACGATCACGTTGCACTAGCCATATTTTTATTCAGAATATATCAGAATGCTAATAAATGCACTTTCTATCAATTTTGCGCTTATATTTTCATGTTCAGCTGAACAACTTGCATGCGGCATATGTCTTCTGTGAAGTCCGATTGACACGGAGCGTTAACATCTTTTCCAATACGTACTAGGCCTACAGCACTACAGTACATGAAATCTACTTTTTCTGAGCTAGTCTTTATGACAGATGTGTGGGAAATCACCTGTGGAAAAGATACATGAGTGGTCAAGCATGACTGGCGATAAACACGAACATTTGAAATACGTTCACCTTCTGTGATCTGCCGCACTTCTTATGTCGCCTCCCAGCTCATAGTTAGTATATCTGTGTGTAAGAATATACATTGGCAATGTACAAGGTTACTTAGTAGTTTTGGTTAACGGATTTATTTCTAATGAGCACCATGTGGTATCCTGATGTTTTCCGTGAGCCAGATGTAATCATATTATATCCGGCTCTTCACCTGTGAGGACAGATAATATCTGTCTCCATCGTTCACCCAATCAGATATGTACGAAAATAACGGATTATTTAAGTTTACAGACTGATAGCACGGGCATGGTTTATGTATGTCACAACACACACCTTACCATGTATAGACTCTACCCATATCAGTTAAAATTGTGGGTATGTATGTCGTGCAATAGATTGTCGTCTTTAGCGCTCCTCGATTCTCTGCAGGTAAATTATGCTGTGGTAAATTCCGCATGTGTCATGGAAAAGAATCAGTGAAATGTAATTTGATGAGAGAACCAACAAGTACATGTAGTGAAAATCTTTATATCCAACACATGTCCAGTGCAGACGTCCGAGTTAACCCGATTGGTGCCTTGTTTAACACGTACACAGTGGAGACATGCGTATCGACCGATTTAGTTTCGGGTCCAACGCATGTCCTGTGCAGGCATCCGAGTCAACCGGATTGGTGTCTGGTCCAGCACATGTTCTGTGCAGACATCCGAGTTAACCGGGTTGGTGTCTGGTCCAACTCATGTTCTGTGCAGGCATCCGAGTTAATCGGATTGGCGTCTGGTCCATCACATGTTCTGTGCAGGCATCCGGGTTAACCGGATTGGCGTCTGGTCCATCACATGTTCTGTGCAGGCATCCGGGTTAACCGGATTGGCGTCTGGTCCATAACATGTTCAGTGCAGGCATCCGAGTTAAGCGGATGTTAGGTGCCTTGTCCAGCAAGTGTTCGAGTTAACTGACTGGATCTCATGTTCAGGAAATGTCTGGATAAAAGTGTCCTGTGAAGTTACCATGTATGGAGGTATATTGCGAGACATTGTATTGGCGAGAATGTATTTTGAATGAGTGTTCAGTTCCGTTTCCATTTAGGTAACGAAAGGAAGTGAATGTTGTTTTGGGCGTTAGTTTCCTTTGTCTAGTCCAGGGTTTAGCTTATGTAAAACTTTTTGTAAACAAGCAGTGTTTAACCCAAATGTTTGCTTAATACACCTATATTTGTGTTTTGCAGGTTTTGCTTAAACGTGTCCCCACTAGCCGGGAAATATGTCTAGGGTTCCTGTCTACCGAGACACTCTAGGATTTGAAGATACAGAAGGTGATATATTCGGAGACATGCAGAGAGATATGGATAGAAGACGGAAGGAGTGGGAGAGTGAAATAGAGCGCATGCGCAAAGACTTTTTTACACTGAAGCCGACTGGAAAATTGGACACTTTGTCGGACAATTACTCCTCCCGCTATTCCGATCAGTTAGACGACGCCAAAGGCATCATCGAAAGGGACCATAATGGACAACCAGTGTTTCGGGTTAGATTTGACGTGAAAAACTTTAAACCGGAAGAGGTTAATGTGAAAACGGATTCCACAATGTACAAGTGCAAGCAAGACACGAGTCGCACGAAGGTGGGTCGAAGATCACACGAGAGTACAACAGGGAAGTGGCTGTTCCCAAAGAGGTGGACCCCATGGCCTTACAGTGCACAATGACACCAGACGGTTACCTGTTTCTAGAAGCGCCAATGCCAGTGCCTCAGTATTCTCAGATACAGGATGTGAATAGCTCTCGGGTACAATCGACTCCCAGTCCACGCTACCAGCCCACCACTATCAATACCTCCAGCGCCTCTAGCCCCAGGGTCCATACTCTGGACACCCATTTCAACCCTAGCCCGACTTATGCGCGCAGTCAACCCTTATCCGTAGAGACGGAGAAAAAGTATAAAGTAGAGGTGGATATAGAAGATTTCAAACCGGAAGATCTCACTGTGAAAACCGTTGATAAAAAACTGCTGGTTTCGGCGAAGAGAGAAGAGCGGATCGGAAATCGCAGTTCGACGAAAGAGATGAGCCGTGAATTCCAACTTCCGGATATGGTGGATCCGACAACAGTGAAGGCGTACTTTTCTGATAACGGCAAGCTCCTTGTGGAAGCCCCTTATAACATCAATCGACCCTGAGGTCCTCTTATCCCTGGCACACAAACTATTAAAAAGCTGACAAACTTGGATGAGATTAATAAAGAGTATGTTGACTGTAGGATGTATGTTCAGTAAGTCAAGGATGAAATTGTTTGTAAACAGCTGAAAACCCCTGCCAGGGAGAGTTCTTCAGTACGTGCAGTAAGGAAAGGAGATCTATTAACGTTACTGAGGATTGAAGGAGTCCGACTCCTTTTATACCAAATACCGCTGATCCACTCGATATGATTACTCTTCGCAAAAGCTGATCTTAGAGCAATTACCACTATCATTCAGTTCAGAACTGCTGAAAAGAAACGGCCTTATGTTTTGATTTTCTTGAATGTGTCATACAAGACCATTCTTGTATGTATTTTGTAGTTTAGCTGATGAATCTGTAGGTATCGTATACAGGGGTTTTCCATTGCATTGATTATTGCCATTTTTGTTTTATTTATGTGTCAAAGCGCCAATAAACCGTGTACATCGTGTCTTTTAACAGGATGCTGACAGTTTGTGTTACATAAACCTTATAAATGCATGTAGCTTACAAACGAGACATTTCACACATCCACTAAATAGATGCGGATGGAATTGATTAACGTGTTAATTCAGTACATTTGTATTTTATGCCATAATCAGTACGCCTAGTGTATTACCTTGTGTGTCATTTAGCCAACAAGAAATTTTGGCTAGTCCTTCCATTAAATTATCAGACATTTACTTTTGTCCATTATAAATGTAAAGTTGGATTCAGAAACATGCCATCTCTGATTAGTAAAGTCAGTCAGTAGGAAATCAAAGGCGTTGTACCATAGTGGATGGAGGCAAAAGCTAAACATGCGCATGTGAATTTATACTTGCTTTTGATACCAAAATATACAGTACAGCTTCAAAAGTTTCTACCGCTTGCTATCTTAAATTTCCAACTGTTATTGGCTAAGGAACATGGTCAGTGATGACACATATTTCACATTGTGTGCATATTTCACTAAGATGGCCGCTCACCTGACAACAGTTGTGTTATAATGCCAGGGGGAGAGATACCGGTTTGCTTACACAGATTTCACCATATCTTGTAGTAAAAGCGCTCTTTAATAAAGCTCTGTCAGCCTATGGAAGAAATTTTACCATCTATCACAGAAGCAGACAATTATTTCAAGTATACCATTTCATTGTCATGCACATTGCTGTTCTTCATTTCTTTAAAGCACGATCATCCCATTATAACCTTCCATCTGCACATTTCTCATGGCGACCCATGATGCAAATGAAACTTCAAGAAGACATCTTGAGTCTCTTAAATCCGAATTTGTTACAAACACATTAACGGGCGTGCATCGATTTGTTACAAACACAGCATCACTTTTTTGGCATATCTACTGAGGCAAATATGCCAAACATGTGGAGTTTTGTTGTAGTCTATAATAAAGATCGCGCGCAGCACATGAAGCACTCGAACTCACATGAACTTCTTTATAACCCAAACGTAAATCCTGCGCCTGGATGTAATTAGGCTCTCTTACATTTGGGTTATTTGCAAAATTAGATATCTTGTTTTATAACACAAGACTACACTGTCCTCTGGTGGATCATCTGTACAGTAGAAGTCCATTAGGATTTGACATACTCCGTCCCGTCGTTGTGTATACTTGTTAACAGAGCAGCACTCGCCTATTGGCCAGCGGTTACAGGAAACTGAGGAATCAAATGCATACATATCACTTACAACTAGCGCGGCCGACATGGCAAAGTTTATTTTCGCGGAATGAATGACTGGTAACATTAACGACTGTCTAGACCTGCTCACCTCAGACGCAGTATACATTAGGAGATAGTGGATCGTACGCCACAGGAGAGCTAACCAGGATGGAACATCTGGAAACCTCGGGTCACTCTGACTCTCTGCTTATACACAAGGGCAAACCTCACAGCGCCAGGAAGGAGTATATCAGTCCGCAAATATACATGTATGACACTGCAAGAAAATATTTAAGTTGCAAAATAAGACATTATGATATTGATGTGCGCCTGGATTTTTCAGTTGACAAAAAATAACACATTTCCTGTGTTTTTTTCCCCCGGTCATGCACTGAGAGAAGTAGAAGGTACGTATCCTACGGAAATGGATCGACAGGTAAAAACATTGCAAGTGCAACGCAAATGCGGATTTAGGAACTGTGATATAAATAGGAGAGAAAAGGAACACTGACTGCTCGGAGGAATGCCAGGTCTAATGGCGAGGATTGAATGCATCAATAACTACGTGTCGTTACCAGGTGACGTGCCAGGGGGGAGAATGTGCATGATGCCTTGAGTGCCTAGACGCCTAATACATATACCAGAGGAAAGCTAAATATCGACTAATTCAAGTAAAGGTTTCTACCCAGTCAACCTGGGACAAGTTTCTTCTAAAGTGCATTAAGATTCCCGGGTGGTATAAGCTTTAGTTTATATGACTTTGGCATTTAACATTCAGTATTTAACAACCCTGCACATCCAGCATCAAGCTCGTTTCTTGGAAATAAAGAACGATGTTAGATTGTGGATATGTAAATATCTCACATTCTGGCAAAAAACTGAATGTCACCCAAAATTTAAAATTCCAGTATCAGGGCTTTGCTACAAGGCAAAAATAGCCTTATCTTTGGCATACAGACATAAATCATCGGATAAAACTATCGTGGGAGTTTGTCTGGCCTTATCGTGTGCGTTTTATCTTCTTATCTTTTTTAGTTAACAGTGATTTAAATAATAAATTACTTTAACTAGCAGTTCCTCTCCTTAATACGATACGACAGGTCTAAAGCTGGTGAATTAAACAGAAAACCCATCTAATGTATACTATGTAATGTATGCCACTCGCCATCAGGAGTGGATGTAGTCCTCAGAAGATCCTGTCTGTAGGTCTTTTATCGCTATGGTCTATATTTATTTATTTATTTATTTATTTATTTATTTCGAGAATTTCCCAGTTATAGGACAGCAATCAGAATTACGACGGCGGAGGTGTTTGGCCCAGCTATAGGACGGCAATCAGAATTACGACGGCGGAGGTGTTTGGAGTAAACCAGGAAGCCTTGCTCGGATACCTGACAAATTTCCTGACTTCGCTGGGTCTCATGCCGCCAGTAGACTTTCATGGCTAAATCATGATATCTGACAGCTATTTTCTCGCTCATCAAGGATGTACCTAATTGGTCTACCCCATGTGGTATATTTTTCCGACAGATGGCCGGAATACTGCTAAGGAGGCTGCATGAAAGCAGCGATAACAGTCAAACACATCTGTTTGCCTTTGTTGTAAACAGATTGATCCCGCTATCTTTGTAAGCATTCCCAGCAATGACAACCAATGACAAAACCTCTCCGAATTCGGCTAACAAAGTTATCTCCCCTTGGCCTAAACCTCAGCGTTAGTCATACACGGAAGACAGAATCACTAGTCTTGCTTATCCTAAAACCACTAGTCATATTGATTATAAAAGTACAATCCGAATGTAGCTTTTACCCCAGTTTTTGAAAGTCATTCATTCAGCGGGAAGGCTTTCAGTTTGAAGAACAAACTTGACTGGGTGTCAACAGATGAAACACAAATCGATGTTGACAGCACACTTACAGATGGAGATCAAGAGTAGAAAGAATTTCAGTTAAATAGTAGATCAAAGAAAATACTGGTAGCATTAACATAAAAGCATTGAATTGATAATTTGATTCAGTATCCAATAGTCTGTACAGGACAAAATATTGAATTGTGTGCTTGAGACAGAACGCTACTAAACTCACGTGGATAGCGTAACAACCTATTCGTCAAGACTAATCCTTTCATCCTTACAAAAGGTGCTTTTGCAATCAGCTGACAGAATTTTAAAATAAATTTTAGCGGAAAATTATGGAAGCCAGATAAGGCCATCATCGTGCTTATAATGGCAAGAAGCAATGGTATGGTGGTGCGAATCGACGGCATGATGGCATAAAGCGATGGAACGATGTCTCGAAGCGATGGCACGTAGAAACCCAGCAGTTCTCTCTGCGAGCAACTATGTTATATTATCAGTTGCGCTTAAAATAGAAACATAACCATTTGTAATCTCTTTCAGGTGGGACGAGTGGTAAATATGGTCAATGAAACGAGAAGACAAGCAGTTTTAGTGATCTTGGACGCGGGAATTACTTCATTGTGCAACTAGAACAGTAACAGCTTTTATAATCTGCAACTTTAAATTCTAACTGATCTAGGATTACCCAGTCCTGATAATGCATGGCCACTGTTTTTATAGCTAAATAGCTGAAAGTGTGGCCCCTTAAAACGAAATCGCATCCACAATAAACCCCAAAGTGTAGGAATCCCATTTCGCCGTGTAAACGAATCTTGCCCAGGGGATTTAACTGGATTTAAGATACCTGAAATCTGTTCAGTGTTTCCCTGAAAAAGAGCTTTATATAAACTATGAAAGTTAGAATTAAATTAGACTATGCAACCTATCATTCATACTGTGTGAGTCGCAAAATCTTTATGTCATAAATAGGGTATAAATAGGACTTTTTTTCCATATCCGCATTTCCTGCAGAATAAATCGCAACATCCGGACATCGTATGTGAGTGTTATCAAGAGAATGCAGCCATATGCCGTCACATGCCATTGGAAATGGGTATATATATTTAATCTTTTAATCGATTCACCTGTAATATGTACGGCAGAGTCAATAGTAAGCGTCAGTTGTGCCGAGATCTAAGTGTATTCACGTGGGTGACCTTGAATCAATACGACAACAACAACAAATTAACAATATATCTGGTGATACGTGGCAAGGGCTTAGTTACAGAGGAGAAAATTATCGAAGGATACAGGTAAAGAATAAGAACAGCTGTTATCGTATATAGCAATACGACTGATATCAGTGAAGCTATTTCTGGGCTATGCATGTTTTGAGGATGGAATCAAAACATATGCACATGCACAATTGTAGGCTTATCTATAACCGAAGGCAACTTGTTACGCTCCGCCATAACAGACACTGGCGGTTTACCTGTGATATCAAAACAAAGTGTGTTTGGGAACATATATATGCTGAACAACATGTCACTGATATAGCCTATAGTAATAATGTTAGCATAATTCATGTCAGGCAATGTATTGGATGGAAGAGTGGAAAGTGCTGGCGCAGCACAAAGACTCTACATTGAGCTTCTCCACAATGCGGCCGCTATGAGTTCAAGGCCAGTTCACGCTGGCTTCCTTTCCAGTCAGAGATGGGAAGGCCTTCCAGTCCGGCCATAAATGGGATGGGATGGTTGCCCTGCATCCTGCGGACGGTGGTGAGTTTCCCAGAGGCTCTGCCTGGTTGCCTTTCACCATAATGCTGGACGCCGCCGTATGAGTGAAATAGTCTTGAGTATGCAGTAAAACACCAATCAAATATATAAATACGGCTGGAGAGGATGCCAGCATGAGCTGGATTTGAACTCGCAGCGGCCGCATTGGTGAGAGGTTCCTAGGTCATTGCGCTTCTCTGGCACGATAACCACCTTCGCCATGTGTAGGCATTATAAAATATTCTACTGAAAGCAGAGTATGAATCCATGAGTCGAAACAGACATTGGTATAGCACCCGTGAACCAATATGGACATTCCAGTTTAATACCTGCAAGGCCAAGTGCCAAAACGACGTTTAATACAAACCACCAAAGAACTTTAAAAGTATACAACGTACGAAATTAGGACGGACTCCTGCACAGAGGAGCAGTCAATAATTTTCAGTTATGTTGGAAAGGTGCAAAGTATGTTCTAGACGAATAAGTGAAATCAGTACCAGTGAAGGACTAAGAATACCAGCATATTTATTGTTATATCTATTGTGTGATATATCTGGAACAATGAAATACATGGTCTGTGCGGAGTATTTATTTTTTTATTTCATTTGTGGTTTACGCCGTACTCGATAGTATTCTACTTATACGACGGCGGGAGGAGTATGTAAGCGTGGCGGAAAATTACAGTTGCTGAAACAGATATACTGTCAGGAGTATCTGAGTGTGGCCGAATATTGTAGATGCTGAAACAGATATACTGTCAGGAGTATCTGAGTGTGGCCGAATATTGCAGACGCTAAAACAGATATACTGTCAGGAGTATCTGAGTGTGGCCGAATATTGCAGACGCCAAAACAGATATACTGTCAGGAGTATCTGAGTGTGGCCGAATATTGTAAATGCTGAAACAGATATACTGTCAGGAGTATCTGAGTGTGGCCGAATATTGCAGACGCCAAAACAGATATACTGTCAGGAGTATCTGAGTGTGACCGAATATTGCAGACGCTGAAACAGATATACTGTCAGGAGTATCTGAGTGTGGCCGAATATTGCAGACGCCAAAACAGATATACTGTCAGGAGTATCTGAGTGTGACCGAATATTGCAGACGCTGAAACAGATATACTGTCAGGAATATCTGAGTGTGGCCGAATATTGCAGACGCTGAAACAGATATACTGTCAAAAGTATCTGAGTCTGGCCGAATACTGCAGACGCTAAAACAGATATACTATCAGGTGTATCTGAGTGTGAGCGAATATTGCAGTTGCATATTTTTTTAATAAGAATTAAAATAGCAACTGCTTAGCAAATGATATGTGAGGAAAAATTCATATAATATAGGCTACAATAATCTAAATAACCCTTTTATGGCGGATCTTCATGCCAGATGCGCCTTTTCAGTATGCCATGATAGTATTTGAGACACATGCCTGAAATAAACACTCACTGAGGAAACTCCCGCGATGATAAGTGGTATCAAGGCTGCAATTCCCTAAAAACAGAAAGTGACACAAGAAAGCAAATATGGAGCATATAAATCGACACTACAGAGCATAATTAACACCTGAGTTAGAATGAAGAAGCATAGCTCCAAACAATAAGCCGATGCATGAAACGTCACAACTTGCACCTAATTGTAACAGGACAAATGATTTCCACCTGAACTGATATACAGATATGGGAGTATAAACTGCACTTGAGTTACTTTACACGGGAACGGTGAGGTGATCTGGAAGCGAACAGGCATGGCACATAGTGTAGCTGTGTTGTACGTACTGATAAGAATAATAAGCGGGCAAATACCGTCCCGTGGTTCTGTTGTGTTTGGGGGAGCGGCGCAGCCTAGCCTAAATATTAGTTTGGTTACGGATATGTGATAGAAAGTACATGAAGTAAGGAATTGCTCTCGTCAACGGCTGGAGCCTGTTACATGCACTATTGCCTTTGGGTGAAGAGACGGTGAATTAGCCCGTCATCGTTTTTCTGAGGTGTCAAACCGCTCTGGCTTTGGGAAGATGCTACAGAAACATGCAGAGGTCAGGTGAGGGAGACAGGCCGCCCCTCAAATGGGGAGTGAAATTCAATAGGCTAGGTTAACAGGCCTCCGCGGCGTTGCCCTGGATACCTGCGACCCACGCTTGCGCAGTGCAGACAGTCTTCATCCGCTGCCAGTGGAGAGCTCTTCATCGACCCTGCTAACACAGTTACGGTGGAACCGCCAGAAACTGGTGTGAATTCCTGATAAATTCGGTTTTTCTGATTTGTACCCCCTTCGAGCTTTAAGGACCCACAAGCCCCAACCCGTATTATCATCAGTCAGTAGCCCTGCTCACTGGGCGTGTGTGTGTGTGCAGTATATATGCTCACAGCAGACTGTCCCATTGGTGAGTATATTCATTTAATTTAAATGTCATATATGCGTGCACGTGTTCTCCTATTCGCCGGTATTGGACACAGCATATGCGGACACATTAATTATGTAAAAGTTGTTTGCTTAATGATTAAGGAATGGCACAATGCTTGTTGCCTGTCCTGAATATGCCACAACCGATGCGCACAAAAATTTTTACACACCGTATTGTGGCTTACTGGGGCTGCCATTTGTTCCACGACTGATATATACCATAGGCGTCACTGCTAGCAGACGGTATCAGGTTAGATGGGGACTGTGTATTTACCCAGTATGAGCTGCCCACTACAGGCGTGAGTGGGACTTCACTGGGACATCCCTGGTCACATGGCTGAGGTCAGTAACTGATGTTGGCATCTTGTAAACACAAGCCTTGTGACTGGCCATGCCAGTGCTACGTGCTGATCGTTAACCCAGTAGCTGGCACATACAACGTAAGTAAGCAAGTATTTATCAGTCCATTAATCCTACATGGTCAAAAATGTATTTGGGAAAAGAATATATGGAATGTGTGATGGATATGTGATTAATTACACTCAATACCAAACAATGCATTCTGCGCATCTTAGCTCGCAGCGCTTGAAAATTGTTCTAATGTTATACTGCATGTGGGAGTGATGTAAATGTTTGCCTTAAAATCTGATCCGATGTTTTGACGTACCTATAATCAACTTAGTCTTAGCCGAACACATGTGTGATATTTTCCATCCTATATGTGAAATGCGGTATGACCTTTGTATTGAAATATGTAACTTTGTGACGCTGATTAAGTTCTGCTGAGATATTCCCCAACAGGTATGCCAATAAACAAATATTGTGAATGTATGAATTGCAAATATGTAATTTACAGTTATTTATAAGGCCTTCATTGTTCATAGCTCAGTATATTGGTGAAAATGTAGGTCGACCGGACAGTGTGACCGTAAGTCCTCACACTGTGTGCTATGTTGTGCGGTATGGAAGGTGATGCCAAACCTCCTTACATTATATCCTCATGTCACGTGACTAGATGGAATTAAAAGCGCATTTAGCATGCATGTCACATGTAACTTAAACTGACACCGCTGCATAGAGACGTGTGCATCTTCGTCAGCAGACATGGTACAAACCAAACCGGCCCCCCTTAAGATTAGAAGTCTTAATACTGGTAACAGAGTCACAGTGATATACTGACTATCCTCTTAAGACATGCGGCTGATCTGATGGAACCACGGCTTTACTTGCCTCTGGCAGACCACCAAACACGCTGTCTGATCTCTATTGCGAGACAGATTCCATCAGGGTGCTCGCCGATAAAGACATCTTTGACTAAATTAAATTAAATGGCTAGATACGTCTGCATATCTCTTTTAACATTTGCTAAGTGTTTCCTGAGCAGATTCGGTCAAGGTGAATTATATGAAACCCCGTAATGGGCACTAAAATTGTTCCTTATTCATGTCTAGTAGCCTGGCAGTTTCTGCAAAATGTGATATTTGTGTATGTATTTTCTTCACATTGTTACACTCATAGTTTTGGTGATTTCACACTGTACTAGAGAATTTTTCACTTATTTGACGGCTGTCCTCTTTACATGGGAGGAGTAAATCGCAGTAAACAACCGCCCTTCGTTAGGCACATTAATTAGTCTTTGGGGGCAACAAATACTCCATGCGGCGCCTGCGCAAACGGTCTTAAAATATTCTGTTAGTTTTATGAACAGGTGAATGCTACTTCGTTACTGTGTATTTATTTGATATATCCCCGTACAAAAATAGCCATATTGTCATCGTACATCATGATTGGAAGAGTCTCGCGAGAGTTCATTTGAAATTCGATCACGACACTGTGAGATGATCACCACAGAAACCTCATTGCAGCGGTAATTCTGACCTTCTATGTCTGGGACAGTTTTCGTGTAGTAATTATAATACCCTCATGGAAACGAATGTTCTGAATGACAATATTCAACAGAGCCATTCCTATACCAGCATATATAGACTAGCGTTAATTCGCCAACATGCACCACTTGTGTGTGTTTACTTGAGGGCGTTCTGTCGGTTCTCAAGCGATAGCACGAGTGCCTGATATTGAGGGAATAAAAAATGGCTTTGATGTGGAAATGCTTGCCTCATCCCTTGGCAGGCTTCCCAAAATATTTTTTATAAAGGTATGGGCCGAAATGTTTAAAAAAAATTCTCAATATGAGACACGGAAACCCTGGAGAATAGAATAAAGCGTACTGGCACATCAGACATCGGAAGGAAGTATCAATGCCCTTTGTGTTCGCCACTGACGTTAGTAGCACGATAGCGGTTCTGGGTTTAGAGATACCGATCTAGTCATCGAAGCCAGGCATACCAGATAGCATTTACTGTGGGTTGTTACACGCTGAAGGCAAAACATAATGCAGGTGAACTATAACACCTTGTAGGTCGTGTACTTGCATCTAGAGCAATTCCTGTGGCACAGAAATCAAGGATTTCACACTTCTGAGGTTAACTAATACGTATGAGTAATTACAGGCTATAAATACAAACCTTTAGCCTCTGTAAAATGTTCGCGTTAGTCATGTCATATTAGTACATTATCATATCGCAACTGAATCTAATTATGAATAAAGTAATATATCACATGTATTAGCAACATCAAAGTTAGGTGTGTAATAAACGAGATAATCACAACTAAGGGTCCACTGCTATCCTGGGGTGTGCGGCGTCAGCAGAAGAGAGACATAACTCCATCTCCCACTCAAATACCATAGCAGTGAGGCTTATAGTGTAGCAGATATGCAACGCAGTCCAAAATAAACCAAGAGTTTAGTCTGAGGTGATCCTTCTCATAAAACAGCAAGGTAACTACTGCTAAAGCAATTATTATCCATGAGCGCAGAAAGAACTCCGCTCGCTTAATGCCTTAGTTCCATTTACCTGTGAAGTTAAAATTTGTAAGCTAGCCATTGAGGATTAATCTGCTTCGGGTGGAAATAGGTGTGATCTAGTCCAAACTATACCCACATACCCCAACGCCCATACACCCACATCCACACCCACCCTTAGTTCATGCGCTACTAAACGATTAGGCCCATATGCAGTCATTTGAGGGAAATCCCAAAAGGGAAAATCAAATGTATGGTCAGGTCAACGTGATGTTTTTCCAGTCAGAAACTTATAAGTTTGATGGCTGCCGTCGTATGAAGTGAAATAGTCTTGAGTGCGGAAATGTAGAAATGGCGAGTTAAGGAGAAGCTCTTGGTGGTATGTATGTGATATAAATGTATGCCGTACATATTATGAGTACTGGCCCGTGTTCTATGCAAACGGCTCGATGTTGACTGACAAAGTATTTCGGGCATATGGACCTTCACGTATGACAAAGTACTTCAAGGCCAAGGGGCCCTTATGAAAGACAAAGTACTTGAAGGCTAGTGGCATTTTTAACAGACAAAGTAGTTCAGGGATTGGAGGCTTTATGGCAGACAGAGTAGTTCAGGACTAGGGGCATTTGTGGCAGAAAGAGTAGTTCATGACTTGGGGCTGTTATGGCAGAAAAAGTACGTGTAGTTCAGGGCTAGGCACATCTATGACATTACAAAGTAGCTAACGCTTGCACCTTTTATAGACAAGAAGTTCATTTGTAGGAACGTCTGTATCACACAAAGTAGTTCAGGTGTATGTACGTGTATGGCAGATTAGATATACTTTTTTATCAGACAACATAATTGAGGTGGAAGCTCTTTGACAAAGTACAACAGACCATGATTTTGGGTAAACTAGGGGTATACATTACACTAGGGATTGCGACGAGGTGAGAGATCAGGTATCAGGTATCAGTGTAAGACTACAGGAATTCAGACTGGACCAGGTACCACAGTATTGGTACGGATGTAAATGGAATCAGGTGAAAAGGTAAAGCTAGGGATGCAGATGAACTAAATTTTGAAGATGAAGCAAGGTTATGGACTTAGATCAGATCATGTATCAGGATAAAGGTAAAGATGCAAGTGAGATTAGGTAATGATGTTATGCTGTAAATGTAGACCTTTGAGTTTGTAATTTACCAGGTGAGATGAGTGATTCAGATGAAGCTAAGGGTTCATATAAAACATTATTCAGGCAAATGTATGTGATGGTGAGGAAAGAGTTTCATTTACGGAAATCTCCATCCGCATCATTGTATTGATAAGGTGAAAATAGGGTGACATTTCCACATAATTGACCATGAAGATACATAAATTCAAGTGAATCATCTTGATCAAAGACTGAGATTGCGACTTCAGAAAATAAGCCGACAAAACTACCAAGCCATATACCAAGCCATGTATGTAGAAAATCAATTTACATATGACAGGCTCGAATAACTCAGGAGGTCAAACCACAAACCTAAGCAGAGCTTTCACTTTAAGGGCTCACTGTTCTGAAAATGAGACGTTGGGTTAAGTTAAGTGTACATGATGGATTGCTGAATATCCGCTTATTTTACAAAAAAATGGGACACTGACTAGGGAAAGTTTGATAAGGGGCGGTGGGAGTCCATGATGGCATAATTCAAACGTAAATGAAAGGTATGCTGTTGTTTACACTGCAGTGATTAGTATCGTAATTTCGGTAAGTATCGTAAATTCGGTAAAATGATAATGTTTTTCTCATCTCGAAACAGAAGAAACATGTTAAAAGTGAAGCATATCCATAATATTTCTTTCAAAATGATGTGACTAATCGACGCTGTCATCAAAAATAACAGCCTGGGATTATACTTCGCCGAAGCCGCCACACTCCAAGCTATTTAAGGAGGTGCATTAAACTCACAAACGTGACAGAAAAGGCGTTTATTGGCCGAGATAAGCTCATGCACTTACTTACACTTACTGATTTCTTCGTCATAATACTTCAGAGGTGCCAGCACTTTGTCGGAATAGACTTGTTGGCCACTAGAATACACAGTATTTGTACACAAGCTTATGACTTCTTGCTGTCAAATGACTGAAAAATTATAAGTACGACATAAATCTCGAAGCCTACATCCAAACTAGACAAGGTTGACCTTTTGAACCTACAGGTGCGATGCTTAACCTCAGTACTGTTGTCCTCGTGTGGATTTATTTAATGCGCATGTGTCTATAAAATTGTTTCCGGTGTAGGTTAGAATCATCTTGTCCATACTATAGCTAAGACAATGTATGTGTATAAAGTATTAATAGAACCAACGACTGATGCACAGTTTGGTTTGTTTTTGTAACATCACTTCCTTCCTCAGCACCGTGATCCCAGTGACATCGGCATCAACATTTCTGTACAAAATGTGCTAGTGGTAGCAATGCTGTAAACGGAATGTTAGAGAGCAGCGCGTGCGTTGTAAGGAGTATGAATATGAATTGTTCGGCCGCGGTTTATGTCAGGAGATTTACCAAGTAGCTGTTGAAGGGCAGAGGTGTTTTCCGGGCTACATGTATGTCCGCTTTCGTTTACCTAAACTCCCGATCACCGTCATATAAGTGCAAAAAGTTTTATTATGGCGTTAACAGCAAACAAATAATAAATAAGTATCTTTCAGGATATAGTATTAAATCTGAAGTGCGATGTCGGTATAGAAACGGTTTATATTAGCTTAAGTAATGTGTTTGCAGTCGAATAAAATTATAATAGTCTAGAAGTTTGAGAAGTCATATCAAGGCTGCCTCATGGTATATCTTTCAAGCTATAGACAAGAACAAGGTGATCTCTCATGTAACAGGTCAAACTGAAAAAAGGGTATAATACGGGTAAATCACATTTTAAGAAATACCGGGATATATGATGGCTAAATTGCAATCTAGGAAACACAACTAGTTATATGATGGGTAAATCTGGGACTTTTACCTCGGGCACACAACACATGGGTTATTGCGTATTTGATGTGCCAGTCTATAAGATGGTCAACATGTGTTATCTTTTTTTCTAGAAATATCCGAAGGCCATCAGGAAAGCTGTAGAGCTAAATTAGGGGCATCTGCAACTTATTACTATGTTGCGATCGTTTAGTACAGTGGCAGTATGATTAGCTCTGTACAGTTATATGGGGAAAACTGCGCTGTGAGTTATTCCGGTATTTGGTAGGAAAATAATATCAGAATTTGGGGTAAATCGGCCATAGCGTTAAATGAACGTTTTAGAAGCCACGAGAAAATGAATGCATCGGCTTAACTTTCACACAACAACGTAAGCGAAATGCTCTAAAGGAAGTGGAAAACTTGTAAAATGTAAATAATTCATATTATTCATGTTTTGTTATCCTTTCACATATCCGAAATAAGTGCAATTTATCGCGGAAAGGGATCCTTATGACTAAAGTGTACAGAGATCGAACCCTGAAAAATGTATCCAATCACCATTAAAGCTGTAATCTTTTTTTTGTACAATTTCTCATGTATAGCCCAATATTTCAATGTTATAGATTTCCTGCTTTTTCTTAGGTACCAATTACTCTGTATGGACGACAACTATGGACCGAAGACTATCGAGATATTGGTCTCATTTGCAATTAGCTCCAATCCATAACATTACCATTTTCGTCATATTCCTATCAGGGATTTAGGTAGTTTGTTTCCAGACATATTCCTGTCTCCTATAAAATCTCATCAGGACATCGATTTGAGATATGCCTACGTTATAGGGCGGCAAACACCAATCAGATGAGGCCAGCACATATGGGCCTGGTAGACTACTGAATGGGCAATCATAAAAATACCCAATGATAAAGAGTTTACCTACAGGATATTGGGACTGGGAAAGCGGGATGGAAAAGCGGGATGGAAAAGCGGGATGGAAAAGATTTCTTGCAGCCTTTACTCTTCCCTGTTTAGGGATCAAACAAATGTGTAATTTAAGGAGTAAGCGTGTTCCTTCATAAGATTTCTTTGTTTCTATTTGAAATCAGGAGTCTGTTGTTAACAATGTCTGTTTATATTATTTATATACCTCACTAGAAGTTTTAAGCTTAGTAGCATATTCTTTTGGGAAAATACATTCACACAGCTGTTTTGATTGGTATTTTCAGTTGACCGAAACCAGGACAGTTAGCCAGTATGGCGAGATACCGATCCGAGGTTCATATTCCCATCAAGCAGGACAACCTAAGCTTCCAGGATAGGCAGATCCAGAGGTGGGACGATGTGGAGTCACGAATGGACCAGAAAAGGAAGGAATGGGAAAGTGAGTTCGAAAAAATGCGTAGAGACTTCTTCACATTAAGTCCAATGGAGAATAATACAAATACGACCACCAAACTAGACACCCTAAAACCTTTATATGAAGTTGACAGCCATGGACAAGAAATTTTCAAAATTCGATTTGACGTGAAAGAATTTAGACCGGAAGAAGTACAGGTTAAGGTTCAGAATAATAAATTACTGGTTAATGCTCGTCACGAAGAGAAAACCAACCGGTCCACTGTGAGTAGGGAGTATAGTCGCCAGGTGGACATTCCTACCAACGTGGACCAAGATCGTCTCCAATGTGTCCTCAGTAAAGACGGAGTCTTGTCAGTCGAAGCACCAGTTTTAAACAGGCGGTTAGGGCAACCTGCCACCATTTTGCCTATCCGCTCTGGCGAAATGCCACAGCTGGAAACAGCCATGTATATACCTAGTGAAAACGCTCCGGTGCCCAGAGGCGACATGACATCGAGCAGAACCCCTATCGTCACTGAGCCAGACGGCTCAAGAAAGTTAAAGCTAGAGGTAGATGTTGGAGAATTCCGTCCAGAGGAAGTCGTTGTGAAAACCATAGATAAGAAAGTAGTGGTGACTGCCTCACACGAGGAGACGCAGGGCGGGCGAAGGATGAGCAAGTCCTTCAACAAGGAGTATGAGTTACCCGACAGTGTGGATCCAATGACAGTTAACGCTTACATGCAGGAGAATGGCAGGCTCATCATTGAGGCGCCAATCAAGTCTGTGGGTAAATCAGCGTACAGCGTGTCTCAGACACACGATACTAAGCGGGTTGTAGTCACCAGAGAGTCGACTGTTACATCAACAACCAACACCAGCAAACCCCTCTTCACCATCAGTGTCCATCGCCGACAGTGAAAACCTTGTCTTTGTTGATAACTTCCGGCTTCCGTGATCCAAAGCTCCGGTTGACGCATGCCAGTTGTCGTAAAATGATACTTTAAAATTTACAATTGCCACGAGACTGTTGTCGCTGTTATGCAACAGTATGTTTGTGTTGTGATTTTGTCAATGCTATAACAAGGTCATCAAGTGTTTGTGGTTTTAGTAATCAGCCCTGTCATGTTTGCAAAAGGTTACAATGTGTCCAGTTGAAAATGTTAATCCTCCTGTAAATGAAAGTATTTAAAATTAGGATGCTGATGACGTCATGCAAATACGACATAATTGCAGTATTGCTGTCATGAGAACTTTGGCTGGTCCCAGTCTCACTACTTGTGAAATCATTTATTTTGAGTGGGTAAGATACAAGGATAACAACGGTAACAACGGTTTCCATTAAGGAACATTTTGTAACAAAGGGAATGAGCCATGGATGTGTTAGATAACTGGTCACTGCGTACAAAATGGCCGGTAAAGCCTTCTGCCAAAAAGACCATGATTTGGTTTTCTTAAGAAAGATATAGTTTAAGTAAGTGTTGTAGCTCTACTGGCCATACCCTGCGTCGTAAAAGGCAAACTATGCGGTGGTGTTTAGTTTCCGTGGATTTGTGCCAAAAGTTGTTAACGTATGTGCAACAAGCAGGCTGTAAAGAAGGACTCGATGTGCAGGAAAGTCATGTCCGCCAGCTGTCAGCGTAGGGATACACAATGTACACTGTGCGCATAGCTGCCAAACATTTGGCGAAACAGTCCTCCAAATCTACCAACAAAGACCTGGAAAAATGACAAGCCAAAGGGCTGAGTACATCTTTTTATGTTTGACAGAAGGGTTCCCAGTTGTGAAGTATAATTGAGCTATCTATTCCATCAACTCTGTGGTATTTTTGGCACCGTTTGTATGTGTGCTGTTTTGAAATGGTATCAAGGTACTGTGGTAGTTAAGGTAATTTGAAATTCCGGTATCTTCAAAACCTTATTAAGGGGCATGGGGGTTTCAAACACCTGCTACCTTGTGAAATGAGCACTGCAACAATATGTCTAATCTATCTTGCACTCGTGGTTTATGACATCCGCATTACTCTATACTCAGGTCGTGTGTTCTACCATGAACCTTAATAAGTCATGTAAGCTGTATCCACGTTGTAAAGTGATGATTAATGGAAATCTTAGCTCGTTGAACACAATGCCAGATTCGACCACCTGGAATGAGCCCTAAATGTAAAACGGTAAACAGGTGTCTAAATATGAATACTCTTGTTTATCATTAAGAACCGGGCTCTACCGAGTTAGCCACGTCACCATGGGAGTTTTGAAATGTTAATGAGCTTAGGTTAAACTCACTGCTTTACAAGATGGTTGCGGGCCTGTAGACGGCTGAATGAAAAGGCACTGCTTAAGCACTCCGAAGCATTGCAACAGTTATCGAACCTATTTGCCCCAGGCTACGCGGAGGGAAACTAGCATATACACATTATTGTCCCTACTATCGACTTGCTTAACTGCTGAAGCGTATGCAAAGAATTTAATCAACGCTTTGACTGCTATTCTGGTACTATATTCTTCTGAATTTTGGCTGGTGTCATTAAAAGCAAACTTGAACGAAATAAAAAAAAAAACAATAAAAAAAAAAGAGAGAGAGAGAAAAAAAACGCATTAGCTTACACCAAAGGTGCCATATGAAAAAACGTTTATTAGGCTTAGATTCTCTAGCGCAGAGTTAAAATCTGTGGTACCCTCTTTTCCCTCGTGTTTTTATGTATTTGGAGTGGAATTTATCTGTTTACTGACCTTTTCTTGGCAGTGAAATAGGAACAAGATAGATTCGTTTTAATTGATATTTATTGGATCAGCATCCATGGCTATAGAAATAAATAAGGCACATAAGGAACTGAATTTAAACTCCTCATATATGTAACTGACACGGTATGACTAGCAGTTTCCGGTCAAGCTTGAGCTATATAAACCTGCAATCAGTTTTACCTCAAGTGTCCAGTTTAAGACATTTGCAATGATTACCATGATCTATTATAACATTTATACTTTTTCCACAGTAAATTCTTGATATGTAATTTTTTGTAGTAAAATTTCAGATAGCGACCAACGACGCGCCATATTAACAGTCGGGCCTTGTGCCTCGTGGAGATGATTCTTTTTTTGATTTTGCAGTGAGAACATATCGGAAGGCGGCGTAGTTCCGTACAAAACACTGTAACTGTGTACACATTGTGTGTACTGAGCACATGTATCTAAATATAGAAACTAGGCTGGACAAAATATATGTATTTCTGAGCCCCTGTTTTTAGGCAGTTTCACCTTTAGCATTTACTTTGTCTCTGGTGAGAGGTACAGTACATCGTGAATGATGCCAAACTTAGTTTAGACGTTAGCCAGTGTAAAGAGTAGACGTATAAAGTGTCCCTAGTGAGCATGTATCAGTGTAGAAATGATAACATTAAGGTTAGTGATTCTTTTATCGGACGAGGGTTATTAGATTTCCACTTGGTGTTGTATAAGAAAAATATCTGAAATTCCTGAGTCCGTTGGCTATGAGCGTAGGTCGACGATAGCCCAGCTTCCTCCTCGACCATGTACCCCCCCTCCCTCCTCCCTCATTCCTCTCCCCTCTCCCCCTTCCCTTTACCATCTAGCCCGTGGCTCTTTTTCCCCCACACGGATGCACTTGGTTTCTTATTCTCGCAAGTAGGCCTACCCCCAGAGTATAATATTGCCGGTACATCGTCTTCGTCAGAACACCTTGTTATTGCCACAATATAAACCCCGCCCTTATTGTTTATTGCATTTGGTTTCGATCACACTGTAAGGTGTACTTCCGTTCTAAATGTGTATTCGCTGTGTGATGCCAATCCGATCCTGATTGCCCACCCAGAGAATGTCCGCCAGTTTTGTTCTTTACCGACCGTTACACTATATATGCTATCTCCGCTGAGCTTAAGTCGTTTCGTTTGTTGTTTGTGGTTATATTTTGAGTACTGTTGAGATTTTATTTCATGTTTTATTATTTGTGGTAATGTGGAAATTCCTGTTCAGTTCCAATCGTCCTATTTATTTTCCCATGCGATGAAGTTGGACATTAGCTTGGAGAGATAATATGTTGAACTGATAATAAACTAAATTAAGAGTCATTTTCAACACTTTCACGGCATTGTACCAATAACAATGAAAAATACATAGAGATATATTTATTTGTATTATCGTATGCCTTGTTAAGCCACCTTACTCTTCGGTGATCACCTTTTCAAAAGCTATTTGTTCTCCATATTTATTTCTCTAATGCACCGATACTTGTGTTTTCTGGCTATTAAAGTTAACACTGGATTCAAGCCTTCCTTTTCTTCACGCCTTGTATATTTTCGTTCACTTGATATAACTGATACATGTATACTATTGACAGCGATATTGCGATGTCATTTTACACTGGCCCATGCGGATATTCACTGAATGACCGATTTTAAGAGATATTATGCCTTGGTTTGTAGCAGTCCAAATACAATTATAAACGTAAATGCACAATTCAAATGGGTTATAAAACAGTTGTTTAGACAGTTATTTAGGTATTACTTTGTTTGATGTAAAGTATCAGACATGTTAGGAAGCACACAGCTGTGGTGTGTTGCTTTGGAGTAGAAATATTGTGATACTAAGAACTCAGCGCTTGGCATGGCTGTCGGTGTCCTCAGTCCAGTGAGTTACCATTAACCTGGACATAACGTCACTGTGCTGAGTCATTGTCTGATTGCCGCGGACAAAAGATCACAAGTGATGGTCATTACGAACATTAGTTAACCTATTGCAGACCAGGCACTTACCTTAGAAAATTTTTATTTTAATACACAGAGTTGCCCTAGACAAACATGACAGAACTGAAAATCGCTTAATTTAAAAAATAAACTCAGGAATTATACCACAAGTGAAGAGTAAATCTGACTTAAGTCTAAGAGTGATCCTGAGGTCAGGGATCCAGGGTCGATTCCACAAAGCCCTTTCTGACTTGAGTCAAAATTTAAAAACTCTGTAGCATGGTTAGTTTTTGGTGCTGGAAGTTGAAATTATGACATACTTTTCTGAAGATAACATTGATGAATGGTACAACATTTATACTAAAACCCAAAACTAAGCTCTGAGATCGTATTTCAAATTTTGACTTGAAATGGCTTTGTGGAATCGACTCAAGTTGTACTAAATCGTGTCACAATACTGCAAGTTAAGACTAAGCCTGACTTAAGCCTAAGACAGCATTGTGATCCTCTGGCATATGCAATAGACTTTGAGTACCAGCTTCACTGTATGGTGTCTCACACCAAGGATCGTCTGTTCAACCCTCGCTTTAACTGGGATTTCTGCCCGTTGATCTATGTAGTTCCGCGCAAACGCGTTTAAAGATAGTCTGAGATCTATATCAACGCAGATGGCAGAGGAATCCGGCCATTATTCATGTTGGGACTTCAGGAATTCCATGGTTAAATTCTGGCCGTTGCCCAAACTTCACCAAATTACATTAAAAATAATTCTGGTGTTATAAATATAGATCCTACAATGATTGGACATGATGAGGAAGACTGCGACGAGGGATTGTGCTTAATCTTAATAGATCAATCCAACTCGGATTCCATTCCCACTCTCCATGAGGCAAGAATTTGTAAACCTTCGCCAAGATACTTGTTATTTCCGTTTATTTTGGGACAAAGTTCACAAGCGTTCGGCAACATTGGACTTTATGATTGTAAGCTATGTTAATATAAAAGCTATATTTTTCACATCAGATTATTGACATTAACACCGACTTGTTCACGTACGTCAAACTATTCTGATTCTTCTGTAGTAATCTGGTGGTAGAATATATGCTTGCAATTGAGTAAGAAAATAGAACACCAAACACAGAAAACTAACACTTGATAGGCCCGAAATGTAGCGCATATCAATCTCGAGTTCTATATTCGCCCACACTCTACGGTGATACTTTTTCAGATTCATAGATTAACATATCAACAGGTACGCTTACAAGATGTAGAGTTTTTGCCAACTTCAGCTAACCTTACTGGTCACAATTTTTCTTCTCGAGTCAGAAATAGTTGTGGAATTGGTAAAAAGGCCTTGTGAATCACATCTGGATAATGTGCTGAGTACAGCTCTGGGAGGGCTGTTGGCTGATTCAGCCGCCTGACTCAAGGCCCCGGCCTTCGCGGGGAGCCACCTCTGCTATCTGTGGAGTATGAGGTAATGTGTCAGCTGGTCTAACACACTGATGTGGCTTTGAGGCCAAGAAAAGATTATGTACTAAACTGTCTGGGATTCGCTGTCTCTACACTTTAATGTAGGCTGCGATGGTTTCTTTAGAAACAGCCCTTGGGTGAGCGGTTTATACCACAGGTGTGCTTATCTAAGCACTTCATAAACCAAGACAGCACAATGTTAGCCAAAGTCGTATAAGTGAAATATTCTTGATTACGGCGTAAAACACCAATCAAATAAATAAATAAATAAATGGACCAAGTGTTATTTTAGGAAGCTTTTGTAATGCAAGAAACTGTCTAATTTTCAGATCTCATAGCTTTAAAACTCGTGAATGTGTTGACAGCGATTTTGTGATCGAGTATATTTTTTAGCTCTCATTTATTGATTCACTTGATTAATGTTTTAAGTTCCACTCAAAGATATTTCACTAATAAGATGGCGGTCACATACATGCATGGGTGGAGACAACCATAAAGGCAGCACATAAAAGCACCTGCCCAGATATCTGACAGGCTTCCTGACTTCAGGTCTCAGCCGAACTATAAGGACTTAATCACGAGGCTTCATTGGTCAGGGTTTAGTATTGTTCCATCACAACAACGTACAGACAACCATGGGTTAATCTTGTTTCGTCACAACATATAGACAACTTGACCATGCAATGTGTTACCACGTTTACATTTAAGAGTTTTCAACAAAACGCTTATCTTTATAAATCATCACTGATTTATTTATTTATTTATTTGATTGGTGTTTTACGCCATACTCAAGAATATTTCACTTATACGACGGCGGCCAACATTATGGTGGGAGGAAACAGGGCAGAGCCCGGGGGAAACCCACGACCACCCGCAGGTTACTGACAGACCTTCTCACTTACGGTCGGTGAGGAAGCCAGCATGAGCTGGACTTGAACTCACAGCGACCGCATTGGTGAGAGACTCCTGGGTCATTACGTTGTGCTAGCGCGCTAACCGACGGAGCCACGGAGGCCTCCATCACTGATATAAACTATGCAGATTTCTGATTTAAAGACGCTGCTAAAGATCAGTTATACGAAATCAACGTGCATTAATTACACCAGTAATTACATATTGATCTCAGGTTAAAATGAACGCTAAATGTATATATTTAAATCTAACGTGGGAAGGCCTTGCAACATAGTCATAGGTTTCCCCGAGCTCTGCCCGGTTTCCTTCCACCATAACCCTGGCCGTTGTTCTAAAAGTGAAATATTCTTGAGTACAGTGTGTAACACAAATGAATTAATTAAAATAATAATATTAATCCCAGGCCTAACTTATGTCTATCCAGAAGTGTGACATCAAGTGCAAACAGAGACAATTAATCCTGCTTGGATGACCATTTCTTGACTTCTATAGTCACCTATTAGATTGTGCTCCCCAAAAGAGAACCTTCCACCGCTACAAGCATATATGTACAAATAGGTACTGACCAGCTAGAACAGAACCTTCCACCGGTACAAGCATGGACCAGTTTGCACACGGTCCATCTTAGCCATCAGACATCATGTCAATTACATCAGCGGCCTATCGATTTTATGCACTTGATATAGATAAAGACTGTTAGCCTGTGGAATGCATTGTAAAATATGCATAAACCAGTAAAGGTAAACGAGGTAAATTATGGCTCCTGGAGTAAAAAACAAGATATACCTGACAAACCGAACAATCGAGACTTACTGATGGATACGTACATAGATGTACAACAGATTGTACATGTAGACTTGTATATACAGACATATGAAGTATCTGAGAGAGCTGGCCCCCTTAGTTACGTTTCTTTCGTTCCCGTTTTATTTGAAACTTAAAATGTCGTTAATCTGTTGTGACAGATAATACAGATATGCAGCCTGGGTTCTGCTATCTGTATCACGCACGGTCTCCTACTCGCTCAGCTATATATGGAAGCCTGGGCCCGTATTTCTCAAACACCTTAAACACGGCTACAATTAACAAGTAGATTTAAAGGAGAAGAAAACTTAAAAACATGATACCATGGGCTGAAAAGAGCACATTTTTTTTCTATCTAGTGGTGCCTGATGCATAATTCTGCGATATTTTCTCGCCATACACGTAAAGCCTGAAAACGGCAAAGCTGGCATAAATCGTCGAGTCCATGACGTCCTCCATCTTTAACACACTGTAATTTATGCTGGGGGGGGGGGGGGGGGGGTGAGTTGTTGCCTCTCAGCCAATGAGAGTCGTTAAAACTGCCGGCTTGTTCGTGTAAACTCGGAACCTACGTCCAACATTCCGGTTTCGCAATCGTCAAGCGGAAAACGAACTGTACTGTTCGCTACCTTCTGGGAAGAAGAGTTCTACCGGAAATGTACGAACTGCACTTCGGCGGTTTCCGACGACAATTCTCCTCCTAACACAGAAGACTTCAGGACAAGTTCTTCGGTTAAATGGAGTCGCCCACAGAGGATTTTGGTGCTGACTTTATTTATAATTTATCAACTTGAGGTACAAATTAGAATTTGTTTTGTGGCATGCACCTGCGAGGAAATGCATACTCTTTTCAATGGTATTTGATTGATATTTAAATTTTCTTCTCCTTTCAATGTATACACTGGAGAACACTGTACCGGTACTAATAACCACGACTCTTTGAGTTCTTTCCTGTTTTGGATTTCGCTTTTGATTTAAGTATGTGTGTATGCTTGGGTTTTACGTCGCGCTTAACAATTTTCAGTCGTATGACGACGAGGAGTCATTTGTGTGTGTACATGCATGGGGCATGGGGAGCATGGGGAGTTCATACATGTCACCAAAGTGCTGTCGATACTGAATTATCAGGCCAAAGACACCAGGCATGACACCTGACCCAGTCACATTATACTGGCACCGGGCCAACCAGTCCTGTTTCCTTGCTCTAACGTCTCAGCGTTGAGTGCCAAGCATGGCAGCAACAAGTACCATGTTTAATGTCTTTGGTATGACCCGGTTTGATCCTGGGTTTCTCGACCTCGAGGCGGACGCTTTAAGCATTATGCCACTGAAGAGGTTAGAACTTAAGCCTAAAATCGCTTGATAAACACAAAGTTTTCATAGACGTAAGTCAGGTTTGCCTTACCTTGTGTTGTTATTCCTGCATTTAGATTTGAATTTAAACGCCAATTTTTAAAGGAATGTTGTCGTCAAAGACAACATTAAGTAATAATTTTATTGCAGTAAGCTGTTTTGATGTTAACATTAAGTCCAACTTAATTGTAATTCACCTTCATAACCCTGGAGCCTGATGTTAACGGCAATGCTGACAGTATATCTCGCCCTGGCAACACTAACGAAGTACCATAGGGCCTATATAGACCGTCCCTATACGTCTATCGGTATTTGTTGTTTTTAAATCTGTGGGAATTGGTGTCTATCTCCGTTCAGCAATCTCTACCAAGTGCAAGGTCAGGCATTTCTGTACAGCCAGTAGGAAAGCAAGATGCAGGGATGCCCGTGCCGTTCTGGACAGTTGCAATTGTGACGAATACAAACAAGGACATGGAATAGGATGGCACACCCAAGAAGAACTCAGTACTTTCTCTATTCTCTCCTCACCATTCAATCATGTTCGCGATGTCCAACTATAATAACAGCGGAGTATCAAGCTTCCTTGCCATGTATACAAGATGTGTTCTCTGTGCATGTTCATCTTTAGATAGCTGGCAATTATTGGCGGCGAAGAAGTTACACATTCCGTCCTATTTTCGTACATTAAATACTTTCTTTGTTCTTTGGTAGTTTGTGGTATACGTCGTTTGGGGGAATTGGCATCGCGACTATTGACCTGGAACGTCCTTATTGGTTGAAGGCTGGTATGCTTTCGATGCATATACACAATAGGCCTATGTTGGAACAATGCAGATAGGCCTATGGTCTTTGTGAAATTCCGTTGAAGTATCTTAGTGAAGAAGCCACTGAATTTAGCACATGCATGGACAGAATTACGCTATATGGAAGGGGCGAGAGTTTTCGAAGCATAAGCTGACTGTAACTCATACATCACCATGCTTTTGTTACTATGGTAGCGATATTGAACTCAACCTATAAGTCACATGTAGTCATATGTAGGTGGCTGTATATGCGTAATGCCCAAACACAGCTAATGATATTCCCACAATTAAAGCATGTGACAGTGCCACTCAGAATCTGTAATGAGCCTATGTGCACTAGTTATTAGCCAAATGTCACTCATTTATTCCCGATAGTCTGATTTTCGTTTCATCAATGAAACATTCTTGATTACCGCCTTAAATACGAACCGCGAATTAACCCAGCAATCCATACTGTGGATACAAATTGTCTACACTGGAGTATGTACGCAAAAGTACACGTAAACCATTACATTGAAACACGTAAGGTGCCAGGATTTGCACAAGTTTAGCAGTTCAAATTTAAGGTGACTGATATATATCAATGCTGGCTACTGTGTGATGCATGATTCTGTGATCGAGTGTATGGTGCGCTTCTAAACCCCTCACGGTAAATACAAACTTGTTTGCAGTGAAACGAACCTGCTACAAAGGGATGTTGTGATAGGACTGATGTAGGCCTATGACGTTGCAACGTTGACTGCAACATCTAATAAAAAGCAAACGGACAACATATGGGCATACTGCCTGTTTGTCCGAGCCATGGACGAGGCAATTTGGCTCGAACTGCCAACCCTTGGCTTTTCTAGTATAACTATAACGGAAGGGAGATAATCACGTAAACAAGCAATTGCATCGTGGGTCAAAACTGTAGAGCGAGCGAATCCGCTTGTTGGCCATAAATATAGGTGGGAATATACGTTATAAATACAGGTTTATTTAACTCGAACTATACACGTGCCGGCATGGAATATTGTATACCAATTGGTGGGCTGATCAGTAGGCCTCCGTGGATAACACAGTACGGTACAGTAGCCTGCATGCAAATCCGTGTGTGACAAGCCCATCAAATCAAACTCGAATCTTCTTTACGTAGATTATCACATTTTTAGTTAATTCTAACAACAATAAAATAAGAAACCACCCGGGTTCTGGAAATTTCTAAAATATGTGTTGTAGGCCTATACGTAAATTTGTGTCCTATTTATGTGGTGGTTTTCGGGTTGGATTTCTAGGCTTACCTATTCTCCTCTTTCAGTAATTGTGTAAATCATTGAATCTCTCCTGCCTCATTGCAAATCACGTGTGCAGTTTTACCTGTGTGCAAAAGTGCAATATGCCTTTTACTTTTACTCAGGTAAAATTCTGATTGGGCGAGAAGCTCCTCACAACCCATAATATAGTCCGGGGCACTTAAAATGGCGGAAGCTTATCAAGACGACTTGAGCTGACTTCATTTCCTGGATAACTTGACATTGTCATTGCTGATTTTATCCTTTGTGTGGGACCACAGTTACAGTCTTGGCTAAGCTAGATTTCTCTTTATCAGTAACAGTATTCCAAGGAGACAGTTTTTCTTGGGGAAAAATAGCAAGATGTCGAAATCCTTCCATTGCTGGGAACTCTTGACAGCATTAATCTGGACATCTCTGATCGCATGTCCAGTTTTCGCGATCGAGTCTAACACTCTGCGGCCAGATTTCGGCATAATTGATAACCCTCCTTTCTGCAAGTGCAGCGAGTTTGCATCGTGCACAAGAAAACCATTCCAAGGACGAAATGATTATACCAAAGAGGTAAGACGGCTGCCCTCCAAAATCCTGACAAATCCAAGTGCTGTATTATATAGGCCTACGCCTTACCTCCTCAAAACCGTGCTCACCTTTTGATGGCTTCAAATTAATAATGATCCTTTGTCCATTTTCCTAGTCCATTTTGTCTGGTTTAAGTTTAACCAGGCAAATGAGAGGAGAAAAGCCTTGAGTGGCTGAGTGTTCTATAAAGCAGCTTAGATCACCTGCTCGCCATTGTCATTAGTAAAGTGGGATCGTGTGTTCGAATCCAGTTATTGCTGTCCAGATCGACTTTGTCTTTACACTATCCATCTCATGGCCATACACGTATGTCGCCATAACAAATCAGACATTATAGGTGTCACTGCTTCTGATGCCACTACATTGAAAATTATTACTATACCGTTATATTTAAAGGCTAAAATAAAAAAAATGAAATGAAAAGAAAAACAAGATAGAAAAAAAAAATTCCCAATCAAAAGGCATGTTGGAAGAAATTGTTGAACATTCAGCATGTACCTTGCCAGAAAATGGTGGATGTTAGCACAATTCTAGGGCTAGCCTTTACAGTCGAGTAGCTGAATATAAACAGCAAAACTGTAACTCAGTGTTTTCCTCCGCCCCCATATTCGACGGTTTTGATGTCGGTACATCTGCTGTAGGGAATCGCTGAATTCTACCCCAGAAACGAATGTTTCAAATGTATGGCACAACTTACAGTAGGGGATTCCTCTGCTCATCCTGAATTTCCATAGAACTCCAACCATGACAGGGCATATGATAGTCTGGTAAAGGTAGTAATGGTAGATATTTGGTGCTTGGGTGGGTTGGGAGGTAGAATTGATTATTTCCTAGAGTAGATGCACCCAAGTCTAAGATGGCAGTTGAAGAAAAGGTGGAGTCAGAGTTTTTATGTTTATCATAAGGTTCATCTTCAAACAGCATGTTTTGACAGCAAGTTTTACTAAGAATACATGTAAGGACACTCACTTAAATGGAGAGCTGCAAGCGCTTAAGGGCAGTCTCACCTTCTGCCAGATTAAAGCATAGCAAGTTGTAAGGGCTAGATTTTTAATCTGGACATACCATCGACATAAGAAAAAAAAACTGTATTGTTATTTCAGACCACCACTATATAAAGTTGAGACTTCCAGATGTCTACTGACATGTATTTGACTGAGTGAACACTGGAATGTTCAGCTTTATCCAAGGGGTTTGCCTTCAACCATCAACTCACTCAAGTCACTGTATTTACAAAGCCTGCTTTTTTGAATAATTTTTTTTTTGACAACCTTGTTGTCGAGACGACGGGAGATGTTTAGCTAACTTAAAATGTCAGACATTGTAATTACACTGTATGTAGTCTACCATGTAACTTCAGTTCCGCCGAAGAGATCATTTGGAATTACGGGTACTTTATAAAACCTTATCGATAGAAAGGAAGATAGTTTTGGGTTTATTAGACTTATAACTCACTTTTAGTCTGTGGTATTGTTTACATGTGTGATCCACAAGCATATCTTGCATTGTGGGAATCTTTTTGCTGGCTTGTTTGCATGTTATCTCGTCAGGCGGACAGTTTAGATCAGTGACGGATTTCCCTATATAATTCTCTTAATTGATATTTGTTAAAAAATATAGGCCCAGGAGGTTTTGTTAGGGGTCAAATGCGACTCATTTTTGTATTTAGCTGAACCAACTCAAAATTCTGAATTTATTGTCCCTTTAAGGCTAGCACTAGAATTGTGCTAGGTTTGTCTTCGAGTTTGGTTTGACCTGTTCAGTTCATAGATTTACTGTTAGATGGTATATTAATGCAGACTTTGACATTCATGTATGTAGTGGTAATCTCAGGCTGTAGATGACACAAGGTACATGATTGTGTGTACCATAATTCTTCAACCTTTGCGCATATTTGCAAGGTGTTTATTCTAGCATATTCTGAAGGCATTATTCTGCACAAAGACTGATAAAATTGTACCTTTTGTAAAGCCCTGACATTGGCCAACCCAACCAATGCAGTTTTGTCTCCAAAATTGAATTCAAAAGGTGCATAAATCACATTGAAAGTTGCCTATTCATATTCGAAAAGGTTGAGGAATTAAGGCATGTTAAGTAAGATAGTTTGGGCTTAATATGCATGTAGAGGTTAAGCTACTGGTCAGCGAGATACATGTACTTGAGCCAGGTGGACCTGTGTCGCTGCAGTGGGAAACTGTTAAAGGATACATGAAAAGGAATTCTGAAAAAAAAAATATTTCTCTGATAAATGAAGAAAATTATGACCTAAAAGTTTTGTTCAAAATTTTCATATTGGTGGTATTTTTATACCTGTTTTTTATACCTGTCAGTGGTCGGATTTTCCAGGAAATTATGTCATCATTGATCTTGTTCAGAGCTCGGTGAACACCCCCGACATGCCCCAAGCCCGGTGAACTGTGTTGCTACAGTGTGGGCAAGGTGACATGTACATAGATACTGCATGGCTTCTTTGTGCGAGCTTAGCGTCCCCTCTGCACCCCTGCAGTCAACCCCATTCTGTCTGTTCCCCACCCCCCATTCGGCCGTTCAGTCTGTCCCCCAGAGTAAGTTTTAAGACAGATCATCGTTGATGTGACTGCTGTAAGCTACTTAATTTCCAGACTGACAGCTGGTACCTTAAGAATACTAAGAGGCCATCAACCCCTCCAAAGTGAAAGCTTAAAATTTTGTTGGTACTGTTATGTTATTACACATCTTAATCTGCACATTAAGAAATAAAATCAAAGCGTTTCAAGTATCCTTTAAGGCACTTGAATTACTTAAGTTGCGCCTACCAAGTAAATTAGACCAATGCTATATTTCCATGGAGTCACCACTGATATCAGTGACCCACAACAGGATCCTGTTTACAGCATGGTAGCTTACAAGATAGCTGCACATATGCAAGTAAGCAGTTTCACTCAGCACCATATGCATAAAATACATGACTAAATAAGTTTTCACAGCTTAATTTCTACTTTTTGCATACAAATATTGAAACTTGAGACTAATGCTTCATGAATAGGTAATTTTCTAAACTGGAACAGGGTTTATATGTGAAATTCACAAAACACAAAAAGCTCAGTAGGTAGTGTGTACAAATCTGTTTTAAAATACTATCAAAACCTTAATTAAAAGACACACAAGCATCAGAAACCAACATCATGTTCATCAGCTGCCTGGCTTAAGCTTCTGCTGATCATTGAAAGCATACATGTATATGTTCTGATTGAGGTACTCCACTGAGGAGGTTGATTTGGCTATATGAATAGCTTAGTCAATATTGAAGTACATCATGTACGTGATGTATTGATGATCTGCCGTTAAGCTGATGTCCACTTTATTTCCGTAGGTAATCGTTGTGTCAAATGACAAGCATACTTGGAAGAAATGGAGATGGGATGTTGTGTCAACTGTAATTAGTTCTGGAGAGCCGGACGTGGAGCTGATGTGTTATGCTCATAAGCAAGGGAAAGGTTACGGTTTTATATGTAAGTTTCTCTGTGAATAACGTCAAAGTAACTTGGTTGCACAAACAAACTGAAAATTCTCTATGATTACATGTATGTAACTATATGTAGAGTAGTCTCCCTTTGTGTATTTCGCTAGATGCTGCCTTTTTTTGCATGGATTAATTTATGAATACAAATGTAATATAATAACACGAGTAATGAAACTATACTTTCTTGAGTATTTTATTCTTACTTTTAACAGTTATGTAAGTTCACAAATATGAAATTATGGAATTCATAATTGTCTTTTACCAAGTAAGATGTAAAACCCCAAACATTCATTTATCCATTCATTCGCCTTTTACCCTGTATAGCTTATTAGTTTGTGACATACACCTAGCTTAGGGGTCAGTGCACAACAACAGGGAAAACAGTGCTGAAATAAATGTTAGGGGTGGAGTTCAGGTTTTGCATACATGTAGAGCAAAATAATAGGGGTGGTGATGTTCCATCATTTATGTACTGTGTGCATATTATTGTCAATCTTCAACCTTTTCAACCTCTAAAGCACTTTTTTCAGTGGAATTTTTGCATGCAATTGTTGTGAGAATGACGCCAAAAAGATTTGTGTGTGTCATCAAAGATGCAAGCTTCATAAAACTGCAAATTGTTTCTCTACACCACACACTTCTTTCCGAGTGTTTCACAACGTTGGTTGCAGGGACGGTTGAAAAGGTTGAAGAATTAGGTTAATTACTTTAAATTACAGAATTCCTGACTGAAGCTCAGCACATATTAGAGGTTAAGACTGGTCCATACAGAGTTGGTCCAAGTTCCTGATGGCCATATGAGTTTGAGAATGACCGTTGTAAATGTTAGGGATGATCTTAAAATGTGCTTCTTGTGTTGAATTGAGATTTTGCATGTCACAATGTAAATCACCATCAAACAAGGGGAATGTCCCATTGTTGATGCTCTGTGTGCATGTCAAGTACTGGCCAGGGTGATGTCATTAGGGGTGATATCTCAAGAAGTATGTAGCTACGGTTTTACATACATATAAACACACAGGGCATGTGCCGTGCTTGTGGTTAAAAATTGAGCTGAAGTTTTTGTGTTCATGTGTCCCCTACAGGTGAGCTCTTTGCTAGCCTTACTACTGAATGACAAGTTTTTACATGTGATTAGGTCCCAAAGATCTCAAACGTGTTTGATCTTTTTTATCTCTGTTTCAGCTCATCTGAGTAATTTTTCATCATTGATGGATGATGGTAAAGACCTTGTATGGATCAGTACCACAGTCCAGAAAGCCCGAAACCTGTTTGCTGATTACGTGTTACTTGACTTTTTGGATATCCTCGATGAAGAATCTCTGAACTTAACAAACGTGGCAATTTTCTTAAAACATTTCAGATTCTCTCTGGACCATCACGCTTATGGTTCAAAGGTATATATCAGCAAATCTCTGCTGAAAATTTTTATCTCAACTTCTGAAGTCTGCAAAGCAAAACCACTCATTCCATTTACAAAACTTGTATTAGGTACATATTGGGAGTGGGACCTGGCTGATTGGTTAAATTACTTGTCTTTTTAATGGCTAAGTGTACGGAGATATGCCTTCAGGGAGTGGTTTATTGCCAGCAGAGGGACCTGATTGTGCAGCTCTGTGAAGCTTAACTGTGAAACAAATACATCCACATGTGTATCAGAATGTGGACATATATGTAGCAAGAATCTGAGATTTTTGATGTGCAAGACATTGATAGCATTTAGACAAAATACAGTGCAGTGACTTCCATCACAGTGGGGTTTCCATATTCTTGGGAAAGTAATTTGGAAATCATAAGTTTTTCTGAGTTAATAGGTGTTTATTACAGAAATGTTTGGGTCTTCTACCAACATGCACCTAAAGCAATATTTCTTTATTTTGGTGTGTCAGAGAGGGTTTCATGAAGTTTTTAAGTTGTATTGCTGATGTCTAGTGAGATAAGATACTTACCAAGTTTTGTTTCTTTCAGATGCTCTGTTTGTTACCGTGGACTCCTGATAATTTTAAAGAACACAAGAGATCTGTTCTATATAATTTGGTGGATAGCCTGATGACCCACTGTGAGGGATTTGTGTTAAATTCCAAGAGTTTTATCTCAACTTCTGAAGTCTGCAAAGCAAGACCACTCATTCCATTTACAAAACTTGTATTAGGTACGTATTGAGAGTGGGACCTGGCTGATTGGTTAAATTGCTTGTCCTTTTAATGGCTAAGTGTACGGAGATATGCCTTTATTCCCATTCCTTTACAAAGAATATGCAAGATTCTTGTGTTCTCAGTGATGGGCCTTGGATCTAAAAAAAGAGAAGGACGACACTAGTGACAACCTTTTTAATCCATGTAAGCCATGGTTAATATAATTGAAAAAAAAATCTTGGCGTTAAACACCAGTCATAAAAGTGGATTAATAAATTCAGCATCTCTCACATTTCGTTACCAGCTACACTATGAAGCATTTTTGATTTTAATACTTACAGATCTCAAGAGGCTTTTCAAGAAGCCCAGTTGTTTTAACTGAGTACACAAGATTCAGCCACTAGGGCTTTTTCACCATAATGCTGGCCGCTGTCATATAGGTGAAATATTCTTGAGTACAACCTAAAACACCAAGCAATTAAATAAATAACGAGATTTAATTATTGTGGCAAAGTGATTGGTTTGACACTTTTTGTTGAAATTTAAGAGAAAGATGTACTCAGATGTAAAGTATTTACAAAGTTTTTTAATGTTGTTAAAGTCATATGGAGCATGAAGTTGTGTGATGTCTGAACTGTTATTGTCCCATCAGCATATTATGTAGAGAGCATTATGTTGCCCACCTGTCTGTCCATATAGGTGAATCAATACTGTTTTATATTTGGTTTTCAAATTTGGCATGTACGTGTATATTGTGTATACATTCTTTGTTTTAGAACAAAGAATGGTGTCATTTAACCCAGATTTGTTGTTTCCATACCTTTTAAGTGTCAAATGTATGTGCAGTTGTACATCCGACAAACTCCTACTTTGTCATTCTACAATCAGGTTGTGTACATGTATTTGATTTTATATTTGATTGGTGTTTTATGCCATACTCAAGAATATTTCGCTTACATGACAGCAGCCAGCATTAGGGTTAGAGGAAACGACAATCAATTTAGCTTTTTATTGATCAATACTACACATAAATGGATACATATGTTTAATAATACCGTTCCATGTCTTGCAGGACTTGACGAGTATGCCTCTCATGGATTTGAGCTGAAGAAGTTCTTCTTGGGTGTTCCATGGCATGGATTTAACTACACATGTAAATCGTATCATAAGGAGGTATATATGTGTTCATTTTGTACACTTGCACCGAGTTATATATATATTTACATATATATATATGTAATGTGATATTTTAACGTGTTGTACATCTTGACCTTTTTAAAAGACTATAACAGACTTCATCTTATATCTTGGTAATTCACTTAAAAGTTGACTCACTTAAGCCTATAACACAAATGTCCTTGGCCCGCTTTCACCAAGAGAGGGTAGTAACAATTGATTGTAAACCCTACAATTAACTTTACAATTAATTGTAAAAATAAGTTGCGCTGCTTGTACAAAGGAACTGTAAGGTGATTCATTTTCAAAAGAGTTCTACATCATAATGAATCAGCAGCTATGATCAATAACGTGAAAAAATTCTCTTTTTGAGGCAATTAAATTGCACATCTTTGCAAACCTAGTGGAAATTATTTACTCACAGTCTACCTAAGGCAAATATTTGTACTTAACATTAATTTTGGGGCTATTGTAAATATTTACAATAGGGTCAGTCGACCCAATTGTTATTGGCTCATGATCCCCTTGTGCAAGCCTCAGGCCGAGAAGGCGTGAGAATATATCTTTATGTGACCATCAGCTGCTTTGCCGTCGATCACATGTTGACAAATGTGCTCTGATTCTCACCTGGCTTCAGTGCCATGATGATACATGTCTTTTGTCTTAATTCTCTGCTGGGGTGTTTGTGGAAGGGGGGTGGGGGGTGGGGAGGTCATAACCAAGGTTAAGATAAGTGCTCTTTTATTGTTAGGACACACAAGATGAAGGGTATGGGATTTGTTTGTTTCCCCTCTCTATCGTTTGTTATGGCCATGGTAATAATAATTGGTCAATGACCCTTACAGTCATGGAAAAAATTATTAGACCACTCATATTTTCTTTGGTTTCTTGTTCATTTTAATGCCTGGCAACCCTAAAGGTGTATTAACCGAAGATTACAATGAATACGACAAAAATCCAGCTGATTCCATAATACTTTGTCGTATTTGATATGCTTTAAGGTCAGTTGTATTCCTAGGGTGTATGCGAGGCAATTTCATGCTTTCTATTTACATGCAGACTTACATAAAGAGTGGTTTCCTGTTTACATGTAGGCTTACATAAATAGGGGTCTCTTGTTTATATATTAAGACGCAGCACAACTCGGTAGTTGTCAGCTCCCATAATGCCTAAAACGAAAGAATTATGTGGAGCCAGAAAGGCAGCCATCTTGGCACAGCTGGATACTGGATTGAGCGAGCGACGAGTGGCCAAAAAACTGAAGATCTCTAAAACAGCAGTTCATTACACCAAGAAAAAGCAAGCCGAACATGGTACTACAAAACTGCTAGCTGGTCGAGGCAGGAAACGTCTTTCTACCCCACGAGATGACCGAGCACTCATCCGGTCCTGTATCAAGAATCGTCGTCAGACCTCCAGAGACCTTAGAAATGAGTGGGCATTGTCAACAAATGTGACTTGTTCAGCAAGAACAGTTCGAAACCGACTTCTTGAAGCTGGTCTAAAGTCGCACAGGGCACGGAAGAAGCCCTTCATCAACGAGAGGCAGCGGAAGGCCCGCTTGCGTTTTGCGAGGGATCACAAGAATTGGAGTGTTGATGATTGGGCTAAAGTTCTCTTCAGTGATGAATCCAATTTTGAGTTGATGCCTACTCCAGCCAACTTACTGGTTAGGAGGAAGCCTGGGGAAGCCTACAAACCAGACTGCCTTGCTCCTACTGTAAAGCATGGGGGTGGATCAGTGATGATCTGGGGTTGTTTCAGTATGGGTGGAACAGGACAGATGCAGTTGTGTGAAGGGAGAATGAACCAAGTCACATACAGAGCTACTCTTAAAAACAGTCTTCTTCCATCAGCTGCTAAACTCTTTCCTGGCTCGAATGACTGGATTTTCCAACAAGACAATGCCCCTTGCCACACGGCAAGGTCAGTTAAAAACTGGATAGAGAACCGGAACATTCGAACCATGAATTGGCCTGCTCAGTCACCTGATCTGAATCCAACTGAAAACCTGTGGAATATTATCAAGTTCAAAATGGAGAACCACAAGCCCAAAAACGAAGCAAATTTGTTCGAATTTTTGCAACAGGAATGGGCTGCTGTGACCGCAGGGCAATGTAACAAACTGGTGGAGAGCATGCCAAGGTGCATGGCTGCAGTCATCAAAAACAATGGGCATGCAATCAAGTACTAACTCCCGTATGAGACTGAGAGTCATGTGACTACGTGACTAGGAGACAGGAGAAAAAATGAAATGCCAAAATGTTTTTGAGAATACAGTTGCCACATCTACAGATGTATGAACTTAAGTGATTTTGGTCATTGTCAAGAAAGTCATAGAGAACTGATAGATATCACCTCTTAAATAAAACCCTTATGAACTATTTCTGTTTTCATCACTTTCTTTGCCCAAACAAATGTTCCTTCAGTTGTGCAAGGTTTTAAAATGAACAAGAAATGGGAGAAAGCAAGGGTGGTCTAATAATTTTTTCCATGACTGTATGTGGCCATGTATGCGGTCTGAGACCGTGTTCCAGATCATCGTCTTCCGCCAGTATTTTGTGCATATCTGTCCCTCACACCTGGGAAAGCTTGTCTCTGCACACTCTGGTTTTCTCCACGTATAAAACTGAATGCCGTAGGATGAGTGAAAGATTCTGGAGAATGGTGTTAAACAACAATCAGATAAATGAACAAATAATTTTCTGCTGCATGCATCTCTTTTCCCGTAGAAGAACCAGTGTGACCTGAAGAAAAACATGAGTGATGGATTACCATGTGACTATGACAACGCAAGGGAAGAGATAACCCTGGGAGACTTGGTCAAGAAGTTTCCGGATAAAGTGGAGTCTGTTAAGGGTCACTCGTGGGAAAAATTTGTTATGGCTCCATACATAGTACATGAGGTAAGCGACATGTATTTGTGCTAATTTCTGCACTGTGGTTGGTTTCAGAGAGAAAGCTCAGCGCACAATGTTGTGTTATTTATAACAATCTGAAAAAAAAAACAATCAAAAAAAACATCTTAGTTACCTTATGCCTCCACTCTTCAAATGTGAAAGACCATCTTTCAGTGCAGTTTGTGTAACTTTTAGTTTGACTATATATATGTATATAAAGGCTGTTCTTCTGGTAATATAATTCCTGATTGGATGAAACCAGCTACAGGAAAATAAAGTTTTGAGAAGCAAATCGTCATCAGTTTGTCCCCATATTCATTGATATAAATTGGAGGGTTTTACAATGATGACCAGAGGTCAGACCTGCAAGGTCGTGGTGTTTACTCTTTTCTACAATGAAGTATGGTCGCTGTTGTTGTTGAACAGATTTATAAATGTTTCAGAGATGTTGTGAATATCATTTATCTCATTGATTAGAAGACCTTAAATTAACATTTTTTTTTTGTCCTTTTGATGCATCATTCCACGATATCTCCAAAACTACATATGCTCTTCTCACAGGTGTTATTACCTACATACCTTACCTTCCACATTGATCTGGAAGAATTATAAAGTAATAACTGCTGCTAGAGAAGTGTAAAACTACTGGGCCAGTTTCATTTAAGTTTCATCCCTGAATTTCTAAGATAAATAAACCTTCATTTCCTGTTTTAAAAGAGAACTTTGTCAAAATATGATCTTAGAAATCAAAGAGCCATTTTCAGCTGTTGTATTTGTATGACATCACTTATTGACCCCCCCCCCCCCCCCTGTACCAGATTAGAGACTTGTGACAACAATATTCAGCATCTCCTTGCAGCAGGTGTATACAGTTATAGTAAGTATCCCAGTGAAGGAAGCTAGAAATAATCCTTGTTTTGTACTGTTCTCAACCTTTTCAACAGGATAAGGAAGAGGGAAGGATGCACTTGCTGTATTTTGAGGACTACCACAGTTTACTGCTGAAATATCATCTGGTTCGAGACCTGGAGATGTCAGGTACATGTATTAATGTACATTGAGAAGCTGAGATAACAAAGCATGGGTCTGGTTTTCTTTTCATCTGTTGTTTGATCATATTATAAACTTACAGCTTGCATCAGTAGGTGGGGATTTCATTGTTTTGAAACAATGCGATGAGATCTATAAATTAGCCCCAAATTGTAGCTTAAGGTATTCACGCTGACCATATAAGTCCATTTAGTCCTAGACTAAATCCTAATCCTAGACTTAGACGGTAAATAGACAGTTATGTGTACATGCCCTTGAAGTGATCAGGTAACTGCCTATAATTTTCAGAAAATGGACTATGTATCTAATGTGTCAGCATTGCTGTATTGCTGACCCACTGTTGCAAACATTGGCATGTCGCAAACTAATCTGTGCTGAAGCACAAACCCATTTGTTCAGAATGCTAGGGAGCCGTGAAACTGCAGGCAGTTCTGTTTTTTATCTTTTTTGATACATTTTTTTCGGTTGCATAGTAGGAGAGCAGAAATGCCAAAATAGTATCACTTTAGTGAATTTAACAGTAAATAGTTTGATACCAAGTATTGGTTGGATAGTACATGCAGTATCGTATGAACAGTGAGGGTGTTGCGAGGTTTTCTTGTATAGTGTCTTGTTTGTTCCCCCAGGTGTTGTTATCTGGAGTGGAGATGATCTGGCTTATAGTAGCAATGATGCTGCGATCAAAGAGTACGAAAAACTCACTTGGAATTTGCTGCATCAGTGGATGACACAAGAGAAAAGGGAATCCTATATATCAGATGAAATGCGTTCATTCCCATGTGAGTTAAAAGAAAGTTAAAAAACATTGTGCTTTTTGAAAATTCATTTTATTGACTGGTTTTAAGATGTTTCTTAGAGATCTATTCAATTTCAGTGTCATAGTACATGCACATATATTTTTATATTATTCCAGTTCATTAGGTTCATTAAAGTTGAGTTAGCAGATAGTGATCACACCCCTGAGATTGTAGATATGTTACACTACATGTACATTTGGTGAAAAACAGTTGGCAAGGGGATTTGTATCATATACTGATATCGTGATTTGTGTACCACACCACATCCAGGTAATTTGAACGTAGGTCAATAAAACTAAAAAGGAAGCACTGCACAGGGATAAAACTTTATAAAACCTTATTTGGGCATGGGTTGGTGGTTGGAAGTTGGGGAATTAAGTGCAGTGGATTCAAAATTTAGGATCACTGGTAATCACCAATGGCAGCATAAAATAATGGGTTTTGAAACATTTTTGTCTAGAAGAGGGGAGTTTTGACGTCAGCTAACAGAGTCATGATGATGTAAAGAGGTCATTTTAAGGATTTGTACCAGGGATAACCAGAACACAAGTAACATTTAGAGAAATTTGACACTGACCATAAACCTCTAAAGGGGGGCCTCCGTGGCTCAGTCGGTTAGCACGCTAGCGCAGCGTAATGACCCAGGAGCCTCTCACCAATGCGGTGACTGCGAGTTCAAGTCCAGCTCATGCTGGCTTCCTCTGCGGCTGTAAGTGGGAAGGTCTGTCAGCAACCTGCGGATGGTCGTGGGTTTCCCCCAGGCTGTGCCCGGTTTCCACCCACCATAATGCTGGCCGCCGTCGTATAAGTGAAATATTCTTGAGTACGGCGTAAAACACCAATCAAATAAATAAATAAATAAATAAACCTCTAAAGGTGGGTTGTCATCAGGCCTTAATGATTTGTCCTAATGTAGATGAAATCAGGATCAAACCTGGGTCAGATCATACAAAAAACTTTAAAAATGGTACCTGTTACTGCCTAGCTTGATGCCGAGCACTGAGAGATTAGAGCAAGGAAACAGGACTGGTTGACCTGTTGCCCGTAGGCTATAATGTGTCTGGTGTCTTCAGCATGATACTTCAGAGGGGGCAGCACTTTAGCGACATGAACTTCCCCTGCCACAAGAAAACAGAGTATATGAGCACACACCTAATGACCCCTTGAGGTTATGTAAATGAAAGATTGTTAAGTACAACATTAAACCTGAAGCATACAGACGTACATACCTAATGAAATTATGTTTGCAGTTTGAAGAATGATGATCTATTGCTGGATGGTTGCTTATAACAATCTAATTAGGAAATGAGACTAAAAACCTCTAGATTGGTTGGGTTGGCATTTATAGGCTGGAATCATCAGTAGGTGTTCCTGAGAAGTGAACATTGCATTCTAAAGAAGCTTATTGATTTTGCTGTTACAGCCCGAATGGCAGGAGTTGGAGTTGGTTGTATGCTGCTTGGTGTTTTGCTTGGGTTTGTGTTTGGCATCATCGTGTGTGTGCGCCGACAGAGGAAACTGCTCCATCCTCCATTCACCAAGGACAAAACCCAGGAGTTCTTAGATGAAGATCCAGGCATGTAAACTACAGCTGTCATCTGGCACAAGGAGGGCCCAATGCCTATCACCTCTGGTGTACATGTAGATTTTATAGGTATATGTACATGCAGTGTTCAGGTGTTAATACTTTCATATAAATAAATATTAAGGGTGAACTCTGCCTCTTCCTCCTTGTTACTTTTTGGAAATTTTATGAAAGTTTTCATTTGACCACAAATTCTTTTTCCAAACTGTTTGCCACAAATTTATTTTATTAAACACAATGCCCATATTTTTGTATAAAACACTTGCACAGCTGATGGCATTTGCCATCCATGTTTGATGGTGTCTTCAAAATTTGATGTGTTTGAGTAGTTGTCTCTTCTTTTTGTGATGAACATATATACTCATCTGCAATTCAAACCTATATACACATTTTATGTTGAAAACTTTTGAAGTCATTCCAATTTCGTGTTCATCTGTAATTCTTGTACATGTAAATATTGTGTTAATACACACATATAATGTTACATGAGCTGGAATAGTCTCTCCAGGTAGTTACCACTGAACATCCATATATTAATCCATATATTGATATAATATGACATATTGGTGTATGGCTCCTGTTCATGCTACAGTAGTTGTAGATCTATATGTACATGTGAAAGATAACGTGTGTCTGATTTTGCAGTTCAGGCTCATAGGTATTTGTAGTGTAAATCAAATTCATCATTAAGATAAATTTTGTGGAAATTCTGAAGATCAACATTTTTATTCTGTCAAATTCTTATTTCAACTTAGAATAAAGCCATTATCACCCGTTGTTTTTCTAACTATGACGCATTTTTAGAATGATCTAATAAGGAATTAAACATTGCGGAATTTTCATTATACATGTATATGGTAGATGGTAGAGTGTGTTTACATTGAGTGAATGCTGTCACTGATTGTTTGTTCATCTTTTATTTCTCAGCCATCATAGTTTTCTCATGCAGTATAATATATGCATATCTACAAACCATGTGGAGCTATTATCCAGACGATGTCATCTGGATAAAAAGTTATGGGAAATTGGATGTAGGAAGTTTTGTGATAGTGGACCTTGTACATGTACCTAATGTGTTTTTTCTTCTAACATGTTTACATTATACATAAATTGAAGTGACTTACATGTAACTTATTTTTGTGTATTTTTAGTCACCTGTCTTATGCATTAACCAAGGTAATTAAGCTTTTATATAAACCGTACATGTGTTTATCACCATTACACTTATGGTTCTCATTACAAAGGGTTGAGTGGACTTGATTTCTTTATAATCTTTATACATATTATATGCGGATGTAACAGCTAGATTTTACTTTTTATGCATACTCTCATTTCTAGGGGAGTTTAGCAAAGTTTGTCTTTCATATTATAGTAACATAGTTCATCCCTTGGCATTGCCCTGTGTAGAAGTGTTCCACCAAGAGGATGTATATATTGGCAACAAGCGTCTATGAGGTGAAAATCTCACCAAAGCAGCGATGTCAGGCAGGTACATCACCCGGTACTACCACCAGATCTTATACTCAGTGGTAAGCCTATGTAGTCTACTGAAATTACTGGCATTATATGTATTGTTTTTGATTCCAAGTTCTCTGAGTTTGTACCATTCAGGTGTGTAATCGGGATGCAGACATCGCGGCATAGATTGGTGGGGGTGGGGGAGGGTTGGAGGTGGTGGTGGGGGAGGGGTTGGAGGTGGCTTGCTTTAACATTCCTCAGCTACATTCCTGTCAAATGTACTTGTAACTAATCTCCGAAACTTGTGCATTGTATATTTTTGCATATATTATTGTGAGTTATGTATGTGTTTAGCTGATCATATGAAATTCTTTTAAGCTTTTACCTCTCGTATATACGATGTAGATGTGTATACAAACCAAATATTGATTGTTACTTATGTGAGCTTTATAATGTCTACCTACATGTGCAAAGGAATCACTTACACTATTATAAAAGCAGTTGGATAGAGTTTGCCTTATGGTTTAGAGGTAGAAAGGTTAATGTAACCAATATTAACAAGGTACAGATTTTTGTAGATACATGTATTAGCCATATTCTTTGTCTGTTGAAAAAAAAAATGGAAGCCTATTTGCCTGGTATCATTATGCTGATGAGATAGACAAGAGGTGAGATCCAGTCATAAATTTGATTGACGATAATTTGTAGTTAGATCTACAGTACATGTAACCAAGGTGTTACTATGCTTGAAGTAATGTGTTTTTCATCTCCTTTTCACACATCTGCTTGATATATCTGCGTTTTAACACAACCAAAGTACATGTATTTAACCTAACTATAATGATGTTGATGAGTAGAGTGGTCCTTTTTGATTGGTTGTGCAGAATGACCAGCAGGAACACACACAGACATTATACATTGTACATGACAGTTGTCACATTCACGTTCAGGCTTATGGGTATGAGTGTTTTTCAGGCTTTGGTCACCTTGGTATATCCAGAGCTGTGACAAAATCTGAAATGTTTGTGTACATAGTTGTAGTCTTGGAGAGACAATTTATTGGATACCAGGATGATCATGACAATGGGCCTACCCAGGGACGCGATCTGTGTGTAGATCCAACCCTAGAGCTTATTCCGCTAAGGATGCTATTTGAAGTTCATGGCTTCTTAACCAACCTTTATATTGTAAGACCAGTGCTATGTAGAGTGCTCATTCTCACCCAGTTACTATGCATGAGTTTGAAGAAGGCATTAGTGTTGAACCTGAGAATAAGATATTACACAGTGGCAATACCACACAGATTGACACATTCCACTGCCTCTAGTGCCTTTATCCCTGTACAACGTACAGTTTGGTCCAGTCACATGTTTCTGTTCAGCTAGAAAGTTTGTTAAGGATTGTATAATTTTGTGCATGAACAGAAAATGTTTTTGGTGAACCCCGTCCTACTTTTTTGTTTTTCATTATACCACAAGGGCAGAGAGCAATGTAGCTGGTTGATTTTTTGAAATCATTGAACAAGACAATCACATAAATAAATAACCAAATTCAAACCAAACATATGTATTAATGCATTTGTATGTTATAAACAAGGCACTTGTTCACAGGTATGTGTTGTGTTATTTTTGGCTAAACTACACACATTTCACTTTCAAATTGTTTTATAAGCTTATAACCGGAGCTTATAATCATGTTTATCATAATAACTGTATAGCAAAGGAAGGATTTATGAATGAAAACACACCTATGTTTTATTTCTGAACTTGTACTCTTTCCTCTGCTGTTACTGAATCATTACCAATGTTTATAAGTTTGCCAGTTAATTATAATTATTATGCCACTGATTCTAATTCAGGTTAGTAAATGACAGACCATTGTAACAAATGAAAGGTGTAACAATAAAAGTTAATGTAGCATATGTTATATTGTGACTACATGAAAGTGAAATATTTGTAAATCTTTATAAATGTATAAGTAGTCCATAGCCTTCTACTTGAATATGTACCTGTACGTGGCTCTTGTGAATTTGTTGATTGAACAGACCAGTCTCTTTGTTCAGATGCGTTTTGTATACATATTGTTCGGAACAACATTGTAAAGTGCAGGGGGCCTCAGTGACTGAGGTGGTTAGCGTGCCAGTGTGGCGCAATGACCCAGGAGCTGCTGATCCTCCTGGGTTTCTCTGCCGGTTTCCTCCCACCTTAATGCTGGCCACTGTCCTATAAGTGACATATTCTTGAGCAAGGCATAAAGTACCAATCAAAGAAGTTCAGTAAATTTTCTGCGCATGCAGATGGTGTTGGACTGTGAGAAATGCTTATTCTGGTTCACCCCAGGGATATGGTGATAGGGATACTGATCTCTTTGACATCTGTTCTTACACTGGCTCAATGATAATGCTTGTGCCATATTTTGACCAAGATTTGTTGTACTTTCCAACTTATTTTTTTTTTAATTTTTAAGTTAGTTTGTATTTTTTCATTGTTTATTTAGACTTATATGATGCTGGCTTGTTTTAACACTCTACTCAGCTATGATTCATTGGGGTTTCTGTGCAAGGTTTTTTTTTTTTTCTTTCTTTCTACATTAGAAATTTAAATAACCAAAATAGTTAAAATTCAATATCTCATAGACTGAATAGAAAATGTGCGCACAGAGGTAGTTCAAAACTTCCTAGTAAACTGTGAAAGTTCTGCATGTAAGAACTCCTATTTAATGAAAACTAACAAGATGAAGAGAGTTTCTCCAGGCAGATGATCTTTTTTAACTAAAGTAACAGTAAATCTGATGGAGTCTTATAGCCAGATTATATCATTTTTGATTAATTTTCCTTACGAAAGAGTAGTAGGCCTATAGTTAACACCTCAAACAAACAGGGGCTTGTATCCGTGTATCGGCATTTGTTAAAATATGGACAACAATGTTGTCACTAGTACGAAACTCTTTATTTCCTTGATACAATTGCTGTTTTTGGCTGTCACTTGTAAACATATTTTCGTAAACTTTTCACATTTATAAACCGTGTGCTGATACATAATTCAACCAGTATACTATACTAGCCAGGTATACCATTGCACAGTAAGGATAATAGCTCTTTATAAATATTCTTTATATATAAAAGTTCTGTATACATATTCTCTTGCTGTACTGGTACTTATAAATTCATGTATATCAATGTAATATCTAGTAGTTTACAGTATATGGATTTTCCTCCTGTATAAACACTTGAGTCCGTATCATCCAGTACACATGTTTTAGTGAACTATGTGATGTAAAAACACCTATCACTTCCTGAGCACTTTCACAATTCATATTGTACACCTTTGTATAACATTTTACATTCTAACTGCAAGATAACATTCTACCTATTTTATAAAGCTGTCTTGTGCTAAGTTTATTGTTACTAGGGCAACATGTGATTCATTAACATATGTGGCCATGGTAGTTATATGTACCGTCAGCTTAGGTGTTAGTACTTTGTGAAGCAGGTCATAGGAGTAAACAAAATCGCTTTGTGTTTGTGTCCTGTTTCAAAACTGTATAAAGGTGTAGCCTTAGATTGTTCCCTTTCAATTCAAAGTAGTTAAGTTTCCTAATTTCACACATTTGAGTCTCTTTGGCTACACTTTTTTGGTAGTGTATGAAGTTTTCATTGATGTTCAGTGAAAATGAGATAGAAGTATATGTGAGGTAGAATTAAAGCATTACTCTGAACATGCTGTTGTAAACTGTACATTTTTTTGCTAAAATAGCCTCCATAGAGTGTATGTTAACATTTTCCCTTTGCTATAGACATGCTTTGCTGTATTCGTGAAAAGCTGACTCTTTTAATAAATGTTTGCTAAAGCAGCTTTAGGAAGTTTTGTTTTGTCTTGTTTCATGGTGTTGTTTCACATATATGAATTCCTAAGAGTCTCAGTAACTGTAGTTTGGTTATCTCCCTGTGATGGAACAAGAAAAAGATTCTAGCGGATGTACAGTATATTTGTTTGGTGTAGAATCAAGCATCGTCAGTGACATCAGTGTTGATTTCCAACTTTAAACATCATAAATGAGTGAAAGTGGGACGTGCATTAGAATTTCTTCCATGTTAATATGTAATGGCTTTCTTCTAAATGCCACTTAATGAATGTGATGTGTTTGTAAACTGTCACTCTCAAAATGAACTCTTTTGTCTTGTGTTAATTAAAACGGTAAGGTATTGGCATCAGGCAAAGGCATCAACGTCTAATGTCACACCAGTGCAGCGCAATGACACAATGCGGTAGTTATGAGTTCCACCTCATGCTGGCTCCATCTCTGGCCGTGGGTTACGTGGGAAGGCCTGTCAGTAGCCTAGGGAGAGTCGTGGGTATGCCCTAGGCTCTGCCTGGTTTCCTCCCACCATAATGCTGGCCTCCGATGTATAAGTGAAATATTCTTGAGTGCAGCGTAAAACACCAATCAAATAAATAAATAAAACACTAATCAAATAAATAAATCAAATGTTACACATAATATAATACTTTCAATGTCTATTGTGCAATACATGTTGGTTTCCAGAGGAAGCTGTTCAACAAGGTCAGAGGAAGCTGTTCCTTTTGGAATTGACAATACCTGTCCATTACTTTAGTCCCAATGGTAGCATCTGTTCATTAATGATATTATAGTTAATAGAGAATTTATCCAGAAAGGGCATGGAATTCATATAATGCAGAAATCATGCTCACACAAAATAGAGTTTCATTCCACCTTTTAGAACACCACCTTGAACAAGACTAGTCTGTTTGGCTTCTGTCTGAGGTGAAGTACTCCACTGGCTCTAGCAGAAGCCTTGTTCTTCCCTTGTGAATGCGTTTGTAGGCCAAAATCCAGAAATGTACGAAATATAGGCGGGGGAAAGGGGATGGAGGGGGAAAGGGGGGGTGCATATACGATGATATCATGGACAATGTGCCCCCCCCCCTTAACCCGTCTTGGATGAGTGGCCTAATACTTGATGAGTGTTGTCCTAACCACGTATAATTTTACACTAATGTACGAAGACGATCAATAGTATAAGTTTTAGGAAACCAGAGTGGCCAGGGGAAACCACAAACCTTTGGCAAGTGGGCTTTCCAATGTATAACGTACAGATATACACACCATATTCGTGGAAGACAAGTGGTTATAGGTGGTGGTATGTCAGGTACCTGGTGAGGGGTGGTGGTATGTGAGGTGTCTCAAGGCGTTGTGGTTTGTCAGGCACCTGGAGACGGGTGGTGGTTTGTCAGGTACTTCTCAAGGTGTGGTGGCTTGTCAGGTACTTCACAAGGTATGGTGGTTTGTCAGGTACCTGGTGAGGCATGGTGGTTTGTCAGATACCTGGTGAGATGCGGTGTTTTGTTAGGTACTTCAGAAGGCGTTGTGGTTTGTCAGGTACCTGGAGACGGGTGGTGGCTGTTCAGGTACTTCTCAAGGCATTGTGGTTTGTCAGGTACCTGGTGAGGCGTGGTGGTTTGTCAGATACCTTGGTAGATGTGGTGGTTTGTCAGGTACTTCACAGAGCATGGTGCTTAGTCAGGTACTTCACAAGGCATGGTGGTTTGGCAGGTACCTGGTGAGACGTGGTGGTTTGTCACATATCTGGTGAGGCGTGGTGGTTGGTCAGGTACCTGGTGAGGCATGGTGGTTTGTCAGGTACTTCTCAAGGCGTGGTGGTTTGTCAGGTACTTCACCAGGCGTGATGGTTTGTCAGGTACCTGCTGAGGCGTGGTGGTTTGTCAGGTACCTGCTGAGAAGTGGTGGTTTGTCAGGTACCTGCTGAGAAGTGGTGGTTTGTCAGGTACCTGCTGAGGTGTGGTGGTTTGTCAAATACCTTGTTAGATGTGGTGGTCAAGTACCTGGTGAGGTGTGGTCGTTTGTCAGATAGCGGGTGAGATGTGGTGGTTTGTCAGGTACTTCACCAGGCGTGTTGGTTTGTCAGGTACCTGGTGAGGCATGGTGGTTTGTCAGGTACTTCACAGAGCATGGTGCTTAGTCAGATACCTGGTGAGATGTGGTGGTTCCTCAAGGCATGGTGGTTAGTCAGGTACTGGTAAGGGTGGTGGTTTGTCAGGTACTTCTCAAGGTGTGGTGGTTTGTCAGGTACCTGGTGAGGCGTGGTGGTTTATCAGGTACCTGGTGAAGCGTGGTGGTTTGTCAGATACCTGGTGAGATGTGGTGGTTCCTCAAGGCATGGTGGTTAGTCAGGTACTGGTAAGGGTGGTGGTTTGTCAGGTACTTCTCAAGGTCTGGTGGTTTGCCATTTACCCAGCATGGTATTGTGGGTTGTCAGGTACATATCAAGGTGTGGTGACTCGTCATACACAATTACTTCTATGACTTCCATAATTGAAAAAGATCATAGACACTGATTGTTAATTTCAAATTTTAATAACAGTAATGCAGCACTACATGTGTAGACATAACCAATTGTGGCAGAAATAAAGCCTGTATTAGGTCACTTCTCCTTCCACAGAAAAGGACATTATTAATTTGGGGGAATGAAATTCATTTTAAATTCCATTAAAATGCTATACCATGGTTACTACCTACCAAACCATGGCAACATCATCAGGTTACGTTGTAAAGGGGAACTGTATGTATGGTTGTTATGAGAGCCAAGGAAAGGATCAGTCATCAACTACCCACTATTGGAGGGAAAGGTTGGTTGGTACCTGCTACAAACAGACTCACAGTAGAATGACTCTGACACACAGCATACATGAATGTGTGTTGTAACATAAATATATGCACATATATCTCGGAAGTAAGAACATTTTAACAAGAACACATACTTAACAAAATCATTCATAAATATATCTAATTAGACTTACATGGTACATGATGACATACTTGCAGCTAGTTAAATATTTTGTGAACTTCAGTTTAGCATTATGATGGGAAAGTTTCCAGATGTTCTCAGCATGACCTCAGTAACCTACAAGTACAGTAACATTTTAATGGCTGTAATCATCAAACATATCACACAACTACACCAGAGAAGTCCTTTGTCTTGAATTGCACATCAATTGTCAAATCCTTTATGAAAAAGACTGAATGTGTATTTTCACTCTCTTGGATTCCATTGTTCAGTCTTCCGGTCAGTCAGTGTGTACACAATCATGAGCTGGGTCACACACTCAGTCAGGTCTCTGCTACCTGCAGGCTTCATTGCTGTCCTTATCCGTCTCAACTTCATTAAGAAAACAAATCTTCATGATCTCCTTGGCATAATCCCTTTCCTCCTGTCATCCAAAAACAGAAACATAGCCAGGTAAGTTCTCAGCACCAACAGTCATTTCTGTTGTCATGTTCACTTGGTGTCAAGTCACATTTGCACAGACTGTATTCAGATAGTTATTACTGGTATTGTAGTTTCCTGACAATTTTTCATACCGTACACCTACTTCATCATATTACCAGATTGGTACATTTCCTTAAGAAATTTGCCATCGACAAAAAGATGAGCTATGCAAGAAATACAAAAATTTAATTGATTTATTTTATTTTGATTGATGCTTAATACCATTCTCCTGGATTTTTTCCTCAGCAGTTTCCAGGATGATGCCAGCATCCTGACCACACGGCAACGACCATCCCCCCACCGATACTCCTCACCCCTACCACCACTACTCCCACTAATGAAAATGGAGTGGCATAATGGTTACAGACTAGAGCTAGTCATCCAATAGAGCCCATTTGTAATGGCACTACATATTATCATCACATGGAGCTTACCTGAAATTCCTCTTTGCCTTGCAGTGTGTGCATTCTGTTCTGTAGTAGAGAGCACAGCTGTAGCTGTGGCCTCTGGGCCTCCTGCTGTGCTCTCTCATGATCAGTCACCAGGGCCAACAGAGCGGACATCATGTGTTCATGACAGGCTGTGTGGGGCTGGCCTAACAACCCTACCAGCTGATCAACCATGCCAATGTCACACAGCGTGTCTGTAAACAAATTAACCCATACGTTTAACGCCAGTCAAGAATTTTTCCCTTGTAAAATAGCAGTCAATTTTATGTGTTGAGGAAACTGAGGTGCCTCAGGAAAACCACTAACCTTGAGCAATTCACTGATAAACTTTCCTAGGTGAGATGTACACATTTTGAAAATTTAAGATGGGGAAATCACATTTTTTCGCTTATTCAGGCACATTCAAATTTCTAAAATCTGCTTAGTGTGTCCATGCCTTGCCAATGACATATTAAGCTGGCAGTTTTATCTGCTGCAAACTTTGCTCCTATCGACCATTTCAGATTAAGGACAAAAAATATGCCGGTGATTCTGCTGAGTTGTCTACTGCTCCAGCCAGTACCAGCAATAGTGAAAACCAAAGATGACCTATTATCTGACTGATGAATGTGCCTTCCTAGACAGTGATGGAGTTTAAATTATGCATTCACACAGGCAGTGAGACTTGTCAGTGGGGTATTTCCTCAGCCAATCATATCAAAGACCAATCCAGCGAGTTGGTGCTTGAATTTCTCAAAAGGGAGTTTTTCACTACCATAGCTCAACATTTGCTCAGGCATTCACAAGGGTTGCCATGGCCACCCACGATTTGTATATCAAAGACCACTATCCACAATATCTTTTAATGATTTACAACTCCATAACATACAAAGTCACTACTTTGCAATTTTTAGCTATACTATAAACAGTCATATTTGTGACAGCATAATCATTTTGGCCTTTCTTAACACTGCCTATTTGAGAATACCCTAATTCCTTAACCTTTTCACATATGAAAGAGCAACTTTCAGTGCAATTTATGCATATTTATAATTATACAAAACAATAGTGGTTGGCTTTGCAAATTTCAGGTCTTTACAAAAAGCATAATTTTATCAGTCAACAAAGAATAATGTCTTCAGAATATGCTTGATTATACACCTTCCAAACATACAATAAGGATGAAGAATTACAGTAATATCTGCGTACAACAGTGGGATTCAACTTTATTTGGGTTTGGGGGGGCCGTGTTTGAATGTACAAGCTACCGACGTGTTCTCTGAATTCTTTATTGTCTTATTATCACAGACCATTAGTTCAAATGTTGATCATGTTGAATGCAGAGTTATGGTCTTTACCACTGTTGTTTTTCAGTGTTTGTGGTTATAACCACAAATAAACCTTACCTTTAAATGCTGGCTGTTGTGAACAGAGGCTGGTTAGCAACACAGCTCCTTTCACTTTCAATTTCTCCACATCACACTGCATGGCTCTCATTATCTTGGAGAACCCATCATGTTCCTCAAACTGTTTCTGTGCCTCTGGCAGATCCCTGAGCAAACCTATAACACAGACACCCAGAATCAAGATCAAATAGTATAGGTCATCTATCTTCACAGCCTAACGTGCAAGCAAACATTGCAAAAACAACAAATCAATACAGGGATAATCTGTAAAATAATTTTAAAAGTGGATTATATATACTTCTCAGGAGAAAACTTGATTTAAAATAGTTGAAAACCATCAGCAGCAAGTATACAATTTTATCAAAACTTCTCTATTATAAAGATGTTTGACACTTACAAGATGTTGCATACAGTGCTTTTATTTTGACCATGTCATTTGAATCAGTGTCCAGCAATTCCAACAGTGCAGGTAAGTGGCCAGCTTCGAGGATTGTTTCCTGACATTTTGGGTTATTCTGCACCAAGGTTGCTATCAGCTCCAGAGCTCTCCATCTCAGCTCAAAGTTTCCACTGTGCAACAGCCTTGGAAGGATCTGGTAACCGCCAATTTTGTAAAAGTCTAAGCAATGAAAAGATAACATTATCTCAGATACAGTTATTATAAGTAATACCACTCAAAAATATGAAAGCTCCTTGTTCTGATTTGTTCGAACATAAATATTAACAAAATGTATTTCTTAACAAGTTCAAAAAGCTCAAACAATAATGTGTCATTCCTGCTAGCTAAAATCCCTAACAGAATGCTAGAGATCCAACTTACATACTGAACAATGTTTAAATGTGTATAATTACATGCATTCATAAACTGCAATCATGCCAGAGGTTTGCACATTTAACATCCCATCCTACCCCATATAACTGCAATCATGCCAGAGGTTTGCACATTTGACATCCCATACTACCCCATATAACTGCAATCATGCCAGAGGTTTGCACATTTAACATCCCATACTACCCCATATAACTGCAATCATGCCAGAGGTTTGCACATTTAACATCCCATCCTACCCCATATAGCTGTAATCATGCCAGAGGTTTGCACGTTTGACATCCCATCCTACCCCATATAACTGCAATCATGCCAGAGGTTTGCACATTTAACATCCCATACTACCCCATATAACTGCAATCATGCCAGAGGTTTGCACGTTTGACATCCCATCCTACCCCATATAACTGCAATCATGCCAGAGGTTTGCACATTTAACATCCCATCCTACCCCAAATAACTGTAATCATGCCAGAGGTTTGCACGTTTGACATCCCATCCTACCCAACATAACTGCAACCATGCCAGAGGTTAGCACTTTTAACATCTCATCCTAACTCATATAAATGCAATCATGCCAGAGGTCTGCATGTTTGAATTCCCATCCTACCCCATATAACTGCAACCTTGCCAGAGGTTTGCATGTTTAACATTCCACCCTAACTCATGTAAATGCAGTCATGCTAGAGGTTTGCACGTTTGGTTGAGAAAACATAAAAATTACATCAGGCGAAAAAGTACGAAAAGTGGATTTTTATTTAAACCGAAACCAGTCACTTGAAAATATTTTTGTACGGTGGGTATTTGGGACCACCTCTTGGTCTTTTTGCTATGATGTTATAAATGAGTATGAAGCATGTTTAATAAGTATATCTGCTCGTGAATTTGGTCTTTTCAGCTAACAAATGTGTTCAACCTGAATTTTTATCATATTTACATTTTTTATGCATTCATAAACATTGTCATAATTCAGATTAAATGTACGTGATTGGATATAAACAATTTCAAATAAATTTATTAGACATGCATCACATCCTTATTTAGAACATTGTTATGCAAAAACGATACCAAATTGTAGTCCCAAATACCCAACATACAAATATATTTTCCCATACCTTTTTCTCCTGCAAGAAAAAAAATCGAAAAAAAAGTTAAAGATCACATTTGCAAATAAGATTTCATGCTCTTTCTTCTGATTTTGGTGTCATTTTCATGTTATCTTAACATCCCACCCTACCCCTTTTAACTATAATCAGCACACCACAACTCCCACCTTACCCTTCCTAGTTAGCACATACCTGTGGCCAAGCACATTTCCTCACATCTCACACACCTTCACTTTATCTCTCTGCACTTGCCTCTGAACAGGTCTACTTCCTCACACATCTCAAACACCTCTACTTTACGTGTCACCACTTACTTTTGGCCATGTTTATCTCCTTGCAAATCTCACGCACCTCTACTTTATCTGTTGCCACTTGCCTGTGGCCATGTGTTATCGCCTCACATATCTCACACATCTCTAGTTTATTTGCTGCCACTTACCTGTGGCCATGTCTATCTCCTCACATATCTCGCACACCTCTTCAAGCAGTTCCGCAACTGTATCGTGCTCTGCATCACTGTCTCCTGCACTCAGGATCAACCTCAAACACTCCTTCAGCCTATCCACTGGATTAACTGTTATTTCATTTAAGACTGCATTCAGGAAATCCTTTCTCTGAAACAAGCCACAAAATATGTAATAAAAACTAAAAACTAAAAAATCCATCACATATTTGAATAAGCTACATGTGGATGAATTGCCACTTTTAACAGCGAAATCACAATTCTGACCATTATGCCACACAGATGTGACGGATAAAGTGGCCTGTGAGAACAAAGCACACCTTCAATTCTTTCGGTGATATTAATAACCAATGGGAAAGCCAAAATGGTCCATAGCACTAAAGATGTTCAATATCACACATTGCTTGTATGTTCTATCGCAGGCATATATTTCAGTATGAGATCAGTTCAATCAAGCTGGCATTTGAAAATGTGCTGTTTTTTTTTTTTTCTTTTTTTTTTGGTTTTTGAGAGGCAAAGTTCTTGCAGCTACTGTAACCACAAGGCAGTGCGTTAATTATTTTCATACTTACGGGTAGTGAATTAACAATGTAGTATTAGAGATTCAATGCGAGAATGTCATCAAAAATTAGCTAAGTAAGGGAAGGGGGGGGGGGGGGTCTATTGCTACGAGCGGGAAGGACGTCGAGGTTTTAACATCCGCACCACGTTTTCTAAAAATAAGGATGGACTCCCAATACGAAGAGTAAGAAAATTTAAAAATAACACACAGGGTCTATCTTCGATTGCTGTTCCGGTGGTCCAAGCATTTATGCAGTTGGTAATTAGAGACAAAATAAGTAAAGTAAATTTGCCACTAATGTACTGTAAAAAATTAATGGTTTTTCGGATATTATTTTTTTTTTGACTTCTCACATCTTCCAAACCTAACTTACAGACAAATCTTAAACTCTTCATACCTCTTGATCCATTTCTTCGAACTGAGATGTTGTTGTTGTATCTTCTCTGGTTGTCTCTGCACAAAGCCGTAACAGCCCGGTCAGGTTCCGCGGCTGTTGGCGTTCATTTCTGTCACCATCACTCATTGTGTTTTGTGTATTGATTCCTTAAATATCAACTATATCGCTTGTTGTCTGTTTCCGCGCAGTTTGAGTGGTAACTTTAGTTCTGATGAGGGTCGCTAGAAACACGTGGTTAACTGTGCTTGTAAACAATCCGAGAACATTCCAGCAACTTCGGGACTCGTACCTTTCCATCAATCGGGCGTACATTTCTCATGTTCTGTATCTTGTATTAACACATTAGCAAATAACAACCACTAATGAAAGAGCTATCATTCCTCTCAAGAATATATCAGTCCATTTTACAGACATGAAACAAACAAACAGACACCACTTAATGCTTGAACGCGTAGGCCTATATATATTGGCCCGATATGGAATTATTTATACCCATATTATTTTATAGGACCGGTCACATGTATAACGGTGTCGCTCATACATATTGCTTTATAACACTTGCGATCATAATCATGAGGGTTAGCAAACAACTCACGTGTATCTTTATTATCTAGATACTAATAAAACCAGTTAAACCGATGAAATACATAAACTACATGCCGGCCTAAACTCGATGACGTAATTACTAGTACTAAATTTGCTTCGGTGATACAGGCCGGTTGGATAACTTGGAGCAACCTATACAGGACAGTACATGTGCCGTATTTATAGGGGTCTAAGCTTATAATTTATAACCCCGTAGGAAGTTTAAATATTTATTCTCGATTTATACACATAAGTGCAAAACAAGTGCACACACACACACACGCACATTATATATATATATATATATATATATATATATATATATATATATATATATATATATATATATATATATATATATATATATATGAACGCAATTAATTCTTTTGTGCGTATGTACAATTATTTTACCATATATACATGTTTAAAGGCTTCGGTAAATTGATATACATGCAATTGTGTTGTACATGTATGTCGATTTGTTTTGTACATACGTAAATAATGTTTATTTGCACATATAGAAAAGGAATTTGTACAAATGTATTGTGCATATATATGAAAGAATTTTGAACGCGTAAAATAACCGTTTATTTTACATGTGTGAAAAAGAACTGGACATACATGTAAATGTATAGTTGTTTTGTACATATATGTATAAATATCAAAACGGCTTGCCCTAATAGTCTCACACAGCTATATCTTCTAACTTCAGTATTAGCAGACACTCGCATAGGCCTGCATGCATATGTACTAGTCATCAACCATAAATAGATCGCAATACCAACATCCAAACAAATGTAACGTTTAACACAACCGTTTTCAAGCTACTAATCGTAGGCTTGATACATTAACGGTGAAATAAGGTGGGGAAACAGTAACATTAACTTTCTCCTTTACGTCTTTAGACCTATAGTATAATTTGTTGTCAAATAGAGGAATTGAATACGCAACTAGCGTAAGGCCTACAATCGATGGATATGACGTATACATATGTATATATAAACTGACAGCCAAAAGAAGCTTTCAATTTCAAATAAATTTATTTTGCCAAAGCAAAAAACAGGATGACTGAAGTTTAATATGTTGAAAAGACCAATGATTTTAGATATTGAGTCTTGAGAAAGAACGGACAGGCAGCCCTCAAATCATTTTACAAGTGAACAAACAGAGCAGGGGTAGAAAAACAGCCATTCCATCTTTGTTAACAATGGGCAGAGTACACAAAAAGCTGATTATTTTTTAAAATCAGTCAATATCAAAACCAATCAATATCGCGTATGGCCACCCCTTGCTTCAATGCATGCGAAAACTCTCCGACGCATAGAAAAAGTCAGTCTGATGAGATTCGTTTCCATTCATCTTGGAGAGCGAACGCCAGTTCTTGTCGGTTGGCTGCAAGGTGTGGCCGTTGTCTTACTCGACGACCCATGATATCCCAAAGGTATTGTATGGGGGACATATCTGCGGAACGTGCAGGCCACGGGAAGACATGACGTCGTTGGCGTTCTGCGTAACTCGAACTGTATGGCGTCTGGGGTTGTCATGCTAGTACAGGACACCACGTGCCTGCTGTTGAAGGAATGGCAGGACAACAGGACGTAGAATTTCACCAACGTAACGTTGAGCTGTTAGGTTCCCGTAGATGATGAGCAATGGTGTCCGTTCCTCTCCACAAATCCCACCCCACACTATCATGCTGCCACCACCAAACGGTATCACCTCCTGGACGAATGGCGCAGCCGTTCGTACGTCTCTTCGACCGTAACTCGCTGTCTGCCATCGGCTCGTAACATGCAGAAGCGGCTTTCATCCGTGAAAACAACACGTTGCCAATCACGTCGCTTCCAACGGCGTACAACTGTCACGAAGCGGTTCCTCATGAGTAAGGTGCGCAGGTACCCGTCTTCTCTGGGCGTAGTTACCCTAGGCCTGCCTGTTCTTGGCCTGTCCGATGCCTGCCCTGTCTGTCTGTAACGTTGAATCAAGTTTGACACAGTTACACGAGAGCAGCCGAAGGTCCTTTCGCTGTGGGCATGGGTGGCTCCCATGGATACCATCCCCAAGGCCCTCTCGCGTTGTTCTGGCGTCAATCGAGGCATTACTTTGATGGTTTTTGGTCAGTTTACACTCTGTGTAACGTTTTTATACACCTATTACATGTGCAGTTGCGCCCATCCATGGGTTACGTGATTTTTCAACTTTCTTCCTTGTCTCAAAACAAATTCGTGTGGGCGTATATGACGCTTGTCACACATGGGAATATGCTTCGTACAATGTTTTCCTATACTAATTTGGTAATTAATTTACTGAAAAGGCTGGTTAAATTGAACTCACGGAGTCGTAAAGTTTCTTTTGGCCGTCAGTTTATGTAGGTCAGGATAACCATTTAAGCCTTTTAGTCGACGGCTGGGCAAAATTTCGGCGACAGGTAGGCCTAATAATATATTTATAAAGTTGCATATAGCAACAGATTCATTAACGTAAAGATTTTTTTACTCAAATTATTTAACTAGCGGTGCATTTTGATTTTCATTAACGCTCCAAAATAACATAACACTATACCCAACTTTTGTTTTCCCTATACTTTTCCCACCCGTTTATACTTTCCTGGTAACCTCCTCCCGCTCCATTTAATTCTGCTATATTACTTCAATACAAAGGCCTCTTCGTCAACCTTTGTGTAAAATTTTAAACGCGAGGGTTGGTCTAAATAAGTTGTAGAACTTGCTACTCAATCCTTTCAGTACCCCGGTAACTAAAAATAAACCAGGCCTAGTTGAAACTAAATTTCAACACGATGCTTCCCAATTTTTATTTCGTAAAGATAGCTGCAAAATATATGCTGTCTAAAGGGCATTAATAGCTGTCACATGCTTTCGTTTCACAACTGCGTAAGCCCACATACATGTACTACATGTGTTGGTTGCCAGGTACAATACAATGAATAACTATTCCCGCCAAAGTCAATGATTGGGAAGAGAGAAAATGTAAGGACCTTATCCATTGGACAATAGAATTTTACAGTTAACAATCCAACCAATCAACAATCATGTAGAGATTGGACATATTTGCCGCCATCTTCCCTCGTGTAGCTGACTCGTGTTGTGTTGAAACAACGAAGTAAGTTATGGTAACAGATATCAAGGTTAAACTTACAGTTTAACAGTGTTTTATTTAAAGTTGAATAATCAATTTTACGTTGGTCTATAGAAATTCTCCCTAGGAATATTGTTTAAGATGTAAATCATTTTTTTTTCCACGGTGATCTCAGCATATTTCTCCGACTCGTGTCTTTCTGCGTTGTTTCAGCCATGTTAGTCCTTAGCACTATTCATAGATCTGGAGGAATTTATGCTGTACAGCTGGCAATGACATGCTCCCGAAGTAGATGCTGTCTAAATGTGGGCTTGGTTTTAGGTTACTTCCTATTTGACTCACTGTTCTTTTCCGTTCTAATGATCGCCTCGTGGTCGAGTGGCGGGCTATGCATGTGTATCAAAGGAAGTTAACTCGACAGCATATGCCTTGGATGAGATCATGTTCAGCATTTGATTCGACATCAACACGGTACAGATGTGTAAATTTTAGTTTTTCTCTTTGTCCTGTCGAATCACACCATTTTTACCAATTTTTTCGCCCCATTTCTGTATTATATTCCATGTTGACCATGATGAGAACTACCAATGTGAAAAGTAGAGGGAATATTAGACATGCTCCGATTTTTTTCTATTTATACATTTATTTATTTGATTGTTGTTTTCCGTAGTTTTCAAGAATATTTCACTTGTATATTAACTTAAACTAGTAGTTTATGTTAGGAATTCAGGCCTTTATTTTTGTAATTCTTGGCCAGAATCTGAATCGATTCCCGTAGGGTTGCTTTGAGGGAATCCACCAGAATCCAGATCAAATCTTGTACCACAAAGTATGCACGTACTCCAAGTTTTAATACGTGGTAAATAAAATCAAACAGTTTTGGGTATTCCGAGTGACATAAATATCACTATACAGGGGTGGAAATAAGCCCCACAAACAAAAGGCCAGCAGGGATATCAATTGGCCCTTCCCCAATTTTTTTAGGCCCTTCATGATAGAAAAAAGTACCACGCCAGTAAAGTTTTAACATTGTAGATTGATCAGATATATATTTAGTTCATTATTATCTTTGTGCAATGAATTACATGATTACTAGTTACTGGTGATATGAACAATTTGTTTTGTTTTTTTTTTAAGAAGTTTATATACTAGAGGCTTGTTACTAAGAAATCGGCTGTTCTAAACTTCTTAATATTGGGGGCCAGCGTTCCTCGCATGGGCCCTATTAGTAAAATGTAAACCATCTTTAGACCAAAGCTTTCAGCTACAGAAGTCATTTGTAGCTATGGAGATGTTGACATTTGTAATGGATTTGCTACATTGCCATGACATTTATCCTGTATCATAGAGACATTCACTAGAAACCATCACATGTTGTTATCTACTCTTCTTTCACCTTTACCGGTATGCCGAAGATTTACCAAACTAAAGACGAATGAACTCTCACTTTGTTTATCCACCACACCTTAATTCACCAGAGTTCGTGTACATACAGCCCTTAATCCCACCCACCTGCCACTGTTAAAATTTAGCTTGGCCCACTGGACTTTCTTATCCCTACTCTTGGCAGCCTGTAAAAAATTTCACTATCAGCGGGCCAGCGGTTATTTCAACCCCTGCTGTACTTCATTATTTGTCAGTTAATTTGTGTTAAAGAATTTGCTGCAATTCAGTTTCAAAATTAGTTCACAGTGTATTTTGATCTTGGTTCATCTTGGATAGACTTTCTAGTTTTTGTATGTTTTGAAAGGTACATGTATCACCTGTTACACCCGATCGAAATACTGTGTTAACGAAATCTATCAAAACATGCATTACAGTGTTGTTTGTTGTTGTACGTCCACTAATTTAGAAGAGGCATTGTTATGAATTGGATATTGGAGAACAATTGGTCATTGTGAAAGTTATTTTTGTCACTTTCTTACGAGAATGAAAGCAGATTCCCATAAATTTGTTTTACGGGCGTCATGGTGAGAATTGGATTCCTGTTGAAAGTAAAGCCCTGGAGTTTTATAAAGGTTTTATCAGTTATCACACTTCAGAAATGACCAATTGATCTTTGATTGTGAGATTCTTTTCAGATATATATAATCATGAAAGAGAATGAAATGAACTTATTACAGGGTAATTTAGTAACTGTCTTGTGGCTAGGCCTAATTCCTTAGTATGTCAGGGTCTATATTTCTGTGTTTAAGATAATGCTTTGTATCTTACTTTGACTGGAGCGTGTGGCTATTAAGTATTTAAATGATAACGAAACCTTTCTGGTCAGAACCTTGATTTTTTTTTATGGCGTACAAGGCCTACTTTCCAAGTTAAATGTGTTTTTTTTTTTTATCTCAAAAAGAATCTTGGACACATCTGAGATTAAATAAGTCGAAAGCTGCCTATAAAAAAACCACGTGTACATTTCCAAACTCCTAAGTCTATTAAATTACGTTCCATGGCCGAGGGGATTAGCACGGCATCATGGCGCAATCACCCAGGAGCCTCACACCAATGCGGTCTCTGTGAGTTCAGGTCCAGTTCAAGCTAGCTTCGTCTCTGGCCATAAGTGAAAGGTCATTCAGCCACCTGTGGATGGCCGGGAGTTTCCCCCAGACTTTCGGTTTCCTTCCACAGTGATGCTGGCCTCTGCTGTACAAGTGAAATATTCTTAAGTAAGGCATAAAACACCAATCAAACACCAGCTTATGGCACCTAAATTGACCTACACAAAAATACTTTGTTCTTTTTTACACCCTTATGGTTGGGAATGTGAAGGTTGAAGTTCTGTCTACTGACTGAGATGGCATAAAGTAGTTTTCTTGAAAATTTCAAAACCACAAGCAGATCACATGCCATTTCAAAAGATAGCCAGGCGGTCGGTACCATCTTTATTCCTACCAGTTAGTGCGACCACAAGACAGCAGGTTAATTAGTGTCAGTGGTGAGTGTGACCACAAGACAGCAAGTTAATTAGTGTCATTGGTGAGTGTGACCACAAAACGGCAGGTTAATTAGTGTCGTTGGTGAGTGTGACCACAAGGCGGCAGGTCATTGGCGAGGATGGCCACAAGACAGCAGGTTAATTGTTGTCATTGGTGAGTGTGACCACAAGACTGCAGGTTAATTAGTGTCATTGGTGAGTGTGACCACAAGACTGCAGGTTAATTAGTGTCAGTGGTGAGTGTTATCACAAGACTGCAGGTTAATTAGTGTCATTGGTGAAGGTGACCAGAAGAGAGCAGGTTAATTAGTGTCAGTGGTGAGGTTGACTACAAGACAGCAAGTTAATTAGTGTCATTGACGAGGGTGGCCACAAGACCGCAGGTTAATTAGTGTCTTTGGTGAGGATGGCCACAAGACAGCAGGTTAATTAGTGTCAGTGGTGAGGGTGACCAGAATAGATCAAGTTAATTAGTGTCATTGGTGAGTGTGACCACAAGACTGCAAGTTAATTAGTGTCAGTGGTGAGGGTGACCACAAGACTGCAGGTTAATTAGTATCATAGGTGAGGGTGACCAGAAGAGAGCAGGTTAATTAGTGTCATTGGTGAGGGTTGACCACAAGACTGCAGGTTAATTAGTGCCATTGGTGAGGGTGGCCACAAGACAGCAGGTTAATTAGTATCATAGGTGAGGGTGACCAGAAGAGAGCAGGTTAATTAGTGTCATTGGTGAGGTTGACCACAAGACTGCAGGTCAATTATTGCCATTGGTGAGGTTGACCACAAGACTGCAGGTTAATTAGTGCCATTGGTGAGGGTAGTAAATCAAGAAGATAGTATTCAAAACTCAGCTGCAAAATGAAATCGAAATCACCAGAGGAGGCAGAGGTTCGAAAATGTTTCGCGAGAGACCTTTATAGACTCATTATTATGATGAATGTCTAAAATTATATATAGTCCATGATCTACATGAACTACAGGTGTTTCCAGATTCACAGTGTTTATAAAGGATGAGAATGAGTTTATTTGAATGCGGGGGAACTGTAGGATTGTTCAGTTTAATTCATTGTCTATAAATGCCCATGTTAACAGTTATTTTCATGTCAGACTTCTTTGTTTCATGGCTACATGACTTCTTTGTAGGCTTATCACAATATTTGTTGTAAATTCTAGTCTGAAATTTTGGACTAACATCTGTGTTTCAGACCGTGAAATAAAGTCGGTAAAGATGGCAGATCCAGAAACGTGAGTTTCAAGTTCTTTATGTTTTTTAATTGCTCATGTGTGTTAAAATTGGTAGTTCTCTGTATGTTGTTGTTGCGTATTTGTTCACAGCGACTCACTTATTGATCCAAGAAAACAGGTTAGCTTCAATTCACTATTTTGCTCTCCGGCCATACCTGGGAAGGTCTGTCAGTAACCTGCAGATGGTTGTGAGTTTCCCCCAGGCTCTGCCAGGTTTCCTCCCACCATAATGCTGGCTGTCGTCATATAAGTGAAATATTCTTGACTATGGCGTAAAATATCAATTAAATCAAATTCAGATCAATTCACTATTACAAGAGGATGTTAAAAACTGAAAACTCCATTCTTTTAAAGTGCCTGTTCAAAATGCTTGCGTAGATGAGGTTGCAATACTTTTTTCTGATACAGTGCAAAGGATACAAAGACGGACCCCGAAGAGGTGGAAGATGTTGACGAAGGTAGTGAAGAAGTTGGAGAAGGTAAGCATTAGGAACAGGGACCAGCAGGGGAAAACAATGGGCATGCAGTTATAATTGGGAGCTCAATTTTCTAACGTAGGCTGCCATTTTGACTGGCTGGTTTGGTATACTCATGTCCCAAGTGACGAAAATACATACATATTACAGGAATTCCATTAGGTTACCTAACAGAGTTAGATGAAGTAATATAGGAGAGTTTGTTAAAGTAAGCAACAATCTGTTCCATTTTCTCCAGGTGGCTTGTAACTGCTATCAAATGAACTCTTCTATTATCTTCTGTAACATGATGATCATACTTACACATAATGGTTTTAACACTATGCGGAGCCTGTGGTGGAAATGAGCTGAAGAACACTGTTAATGATTGATAGTGATTTGTCACACTCATTATAATAATTGAAAAAGAGGCTTAGGAATTCACCCAAGTAATTATGTACGGCATTTTTTTTGTATTGACTTAATTTGTTCAGTGGGACCTCCGTGGCTCAGTTGGTTAGCGTGCTAGAGCCCTGTAATGACCCAGGAGCCTCTCATCAGTGAGCTGGCTGTGGGTTTAAGTCCTCTCAAGTATGGCTGGCTTCCTCTCCAGCCTTAGGTGGGAAGGCTTGCCAGCAACCTGCGAATGGTTGTGGGTTTTCCCTAGGTTCTGCCCGGTTTTCTCCTACCATAATGCTGGCAGCCGTTGTTTAAGTGAAAGATTGAGTAAGGCATAAAACACCAATCAAATAAATGATTTGTTCAGGTCTACTTTATTTCTAAGGCTAGAATAGGTATAAATTATTATGTAGCGTGAAGAGTAGCCATTTTACACTCAGACCACGTGTTAATATAGGATGTAAAAATGAATCAGACAGAAGACTGACTTACAAGAAATGCTTAGTCATGTGTTTCTTGTCACCTGACCAGGCCTTAGCTGTATCATACGCACATATTTTTGTTCATTATCTGAAGTAAGGGGAGATAATTGCTGTAGTGATACATTTGGAATTGAAGTTAATTCTCTTTGCTAAAGCACAAGGCATACTAGTGGGTCCAGTCCATAGCCAGTAGTGGCAAGTTACTGTTCTATTTGTGTTTGGACAGATAAGTTGAGACAGAAATGATCAAAATGTTGTGCATGTGTGGTCTGCCAGTAACCTGCAGATGGTTGTTTGTTTTCCATTGGCTCTGCTCGGTTTCCTCACCCCATAATGCTGTCTGCCGTCGCTTAAGTGAAATATTCTTGAGTATGGCTTAAAACAGCAGTCAAATAAAATAAATAAAAAATCTTGTCTACATCAGCTCAGTACTGTATGTGCACTTTTTGCCCAACATATCCATGCCCTAGAAAGCCTTGCACCAGTTTTATGAAGTCAAATGGAATGTAATCTGTTGTTTCGTAGATGGACGTACAGCAGCTGGGGATAACATCACTAACCAGTATTTGCAGAACCCGCAAGTTTTAGCGGCTATCCAGAGTAAATTGGGTAGCATGGTGGGCGCACCCTCTGGGTACATAGCCAGGCAAGTCATGTCAAACAGTCACCTTCGCATTCACAAGAATTTTGCACATTTGTTCAATGAAATGGTTTAATATTAATCTAGTCAAGTTTTTGCCATATGGTGTAAAAGAAATTGTTAAAGGAGAAGAAAATTTGAATATCAAACAAATGCCATTGAAAAGAGTATGTATTTCCTCTCAGATGCATGCCATAAAAAAATTTTGATATGTACCTCAAGTTGATAAATTATAAATAAAGTCAGCACCAAAATCCTCTGTGGGCGACTCCATTTTGCCTAAGAACTTGTCCTGAAGTCTTCTGTGTTAGGAGGAGAATTGTCGTCGGAAACCGCCTGCAGTTCGTACATTTCCGGTAGAACTCTTCTTCCCAGAAGGTAGCGAATAGTACAGTTCGTTTTCCGCTTGAAAATCGGGACACCGGAATGTTGGACATAGGTTCCAAGTTTGCACGAAAAAGCTGGCAGTTTTAACAACTCTCATTAGTTGAGATGCAACACACCCCCAGCATAAATTACAGGGTGTTAAAGATGGAGGATGCGATGAACTCAGCGATTTATGCCAGCTTTGCCGTTCTCAGACTTTACGTGTATGGCGAGGAAAAATTGCAAACTTATGCAGCAGGTACCACCAGATAGAAAAAAAGTGTGCTCTTTTCAGCCTACAGTGTCATTTTTGAAGTTTTCTTCTCCTTTAACTTCTGTCGAGAAAAGACTATCACATATTACCATTATAGTAATTGCACTGATTTCATGTTATTATCCTGCAAGTACACACAAATGGGTTTTCTTGTAATTTGTTCATGTACACACAGCAACAAGGTCTTGACTGTTATTGTTATATTGTTTTAATATAAGTAGAATTAGAGGTATGTGATTTTGCCTGTAAAATGGACTGCAAAATAGGAAAAATTATTGATCAATTCAACTATTTTCTTTTTTATATGAAATTCCTTTGGGTTTCAGTTTGCCAAAGGTGGTGAAAAGGAGAATAAAGGCGCTGAAGAAACTTCAGTTTGAAGCCACAAAAATTGAAGCTGATTTTTATGTACAAGTCCATAAGTTAGAGTGCGAATATGCTGCAAAATATGCACCCCTATATGATAAGGTATGTTCTTAACCTGTACCAAATAGCATACATTGTGTTACAAGCACGCGTTTCCTACACAGCTATGTTTTTGCATATGTGTTAATAACAAATACCTTTAACACTTCCAGGCAAGAAATAGTGCTGCACTTTTATGTGACATTCCAATGTTGGCAAAGGGGTTCAGGCAGATTGCTTTAATTCCAACACTTTCCATACTACTGGAGGAGATAGATCATTAGATTTTATGAACTAAAATGTAATGTTCGAATAGGGAGGACTTGAAGACTTCGCAAAAGTCATAAAATAGCCTGTAAAAATCAGATAACTTTCCTGTAATACATTAAAACAATGAACTGTATATGGTCAAATTTGTGGATGATTTAGTGTATACTATTTCACAAGTAGGATACAAACGACATTCTCCAGAAAGTGTATTGCAGGTTGCTTGAATTATTTTTCTGCTGAAAGGGTAATTTGCTGTGTTTATATTATTTTAGCGTAAAGAGATTGTGACAGGCTCAACAGAGCCCACAGAGGATGAGTGTGATTGGCCAAGTGATGAGGAGGAAGAGGAAGAAGCTATTGGGGAGGAGGCAAAGTTATCGGTAATGCCACAGATGACAAGAATCCTGCACATGACTGCTTCATCTAATTGCCCTTGGATGCTATTTTCCAATTCTGAAATTCATCCTTGTCTCTGAAACAAATATGGCACAGGTTTTAAACCTCGGTTGACACTCATAGCAATCATGCTCACTTCCTTAGATCAATTTCTGTGTTCATTCCCATTGGGATGTTATTCATCATCTTAATGTACTACCAACACCAACAAAACAAATCCACTCAGTGTCTTAATACTTTACTGCGAGAATTTTGAAAGGGCGCAACGACTGGCAGTTGACAGCCATGTTTGAAAAGTACCTGTTGTAATGAGTTGCGTATTTTCATTGCCATCTGTGTGCATAACTCTATTCTTTGCAATCCAACCAAGATGGATACAAAAAGGCTGCTTTTTGTTTCGTATGTGTCGTCTGCACACATGGGAGTTTTCCTCCAGTTGGCTGAATTCAGACTTTTTTGTTTAAAGGTAGAAAAAAACAAAAAGGAATTGATTTCATCGGAACTTGTGATTGCTAATGTAATTTGGAGGTAGGGCAAGGAATTGTGAATCTTTCTTCAAAAACTTCAAGCTTTTTCTGACCAACAGTTCCCATGTCTGGATCTGGTTGAAGGTGGTTGTTGACACCAAGTCCATTAGGTTGGTATCCGAGTGAATGTCAGAAGTTTAAAATAGAACATTCATTTAAATGAACTAATACAGCACTAGAATCCTATACATTTAGTTAGGTAGTGCAGATAGCAGACAGGACCAGAATCCTATACATTTAGTAATGTTGTGCAGATTGCAGACAGGACCAGAATCCGATACATTTAGTTAGGTAGTGCAGATAGCAGATAGGACCAGAATCCTATACATTTAGTAATGTTGTGCAGATAGCAGACAGGACCAGAATCCTATACATTTAGTAATGTTGTGCAGATAGCAGACAGGACCAGAATCCTATACATTTAGTAATGTCGTGCAGATAGCAGACAGGACCAGAATCCTATACATTTAGTTAGGTAGTGCAGATTGCAGACAGGACCAGAATCCGATACATTTAGTAATGTTGTGCAGAAAGCAGACAGGACCAGAATCCTATACATTTAGTAATGTCGTGCAGATAGCAGACAGGACCAGAATCCTATACATTTAGTTAGGTAGTGCAGATAGCAGACAGGACCAGAATCCGATACATTTAGTTAGGTTGTGCAGATAGCAGACAGGACCAGAATCCTATACATTTAGTAATGTCGTGCAGATTGCAGACAGGACCAGAATCCGATACATTTAGTAATGTTGTGCAGATTGCAGACAGGACCAGAATCCTATACATTTAGTAATGTCGTGCAGATAGCAGACAGGACCAGAATCCTATACATTTAGTTAGGTAGTGCAGATAGCAGACAGGACCAGAATCCGATACATTTAGTAATGTTGTGCAGATAGCAGACAGGACCAGAATCCTATACATTTAGTAATGTCGTGCAGATTGCAGACAGGACCAGAATCCTATACATTTAGTAATGTTGTGCAGATTGCAGACAGGACCAGAATCCTATACATTTAGTAATGTTGTGCAGAAAGCAGACAGGACCAGAATCCTATACATTTAGTAATGTCGTGCAGATAGCAGACAGGACCAGAATCCTATACATCTTATGCTGTCCCTGTTAAATTGCACATACCTTAGTATTAGTGGGTCACTTGTGTCATTCCAGCTCATTCGCATGTATAGTGTAAAATAAAGTTGGATGACTTAAAAGATAAAATCTTTTCTTTTTAATGGGAGACACAAGAAGTAGCCCTTAAATGTTCAAGGAAATGTTTTCTTTGTATTAATATGCCATAAACTCTATTTCATGTTCTGTTCTACCTCACCAAATGTCCCAGGATGGTCTCCTTCAGATTGGAATCTGTCAGTATTGATAGTTGCTGATGCAGGTTCATAAATAAACACATCAGTAGTTAACTAAAGTGTGGAAACATTTTCTGTAGCATTACTGTAGACTTCTTTTTCCCTATTTTTGTTGTTGTTGTATTGTAGTTTCGTATAGCTTCTTGCTTTATCATGTATTGATGCTTTGCACATGTCCTAGCAAAAATCTGTTTTTTCGTTTTTTGAACACCCAGGAGGCCCTGAAAGACAAAGTTAAAGTAGAAGACGAGAAGAAAGATGAGGCTAAAACTGAAGGTAATGAACTCAAGGGTTAATGCTACTGTCCATTGTGTGCAGTCAGGTCAAATGTAAGGGAAAAAGTTTCACGCAAAAGATGCGCTTATCAAAGTAAGTGGGTATACAGGAATCACCCTGTCTGTAGGCAAGATTTTGTCAATGCACCTTCTCCCAAACTACTGCAACGACTGATGAAACTTAACGCACATCTTTCCCATCATCAGAACTTGTGCATGCTTAAGTTTAATTACAATCAAGTAATTATTTTCATAATTACTCCCGTCCAGGTACTTAATGCAATACTGGATTTTCATTTACACTCCATTCTCTTCTGATTGCTACATTTCTCCATTCAAACTGGATGTACCATTAGTGCAATCAGTACACACCACAAATGGTCCATGAAACAATCTGTATGAAGCCAAACTAAGCAACATGACGTCTTCTCATTTATTTTAAGGTTTTCTTAGTAGGGGGTGGGGGAGGGGGGGGGAATGTTGGAGGATGGTATTTCGGACATCTGTATTCTAGTTAACATATTTGATATCTTGTGATTGTTTCAGCTAAGGCAGAGGAGGATCCATCAGGAATTCCGCAGTTTTGGCTTACAATATTTAAGAATGTGGATATGCTAACAGAGTATATTCAGGTAAGCTTAAGTTCCTTGGAATGAAACGTGTAATGTATTTAGGGATAAACTTTATCAGTGTTTGGAATCTTGTTGATTTCTCATATAATGACATCGGTCCTATAATGCGGAATGTCTGGTGTTGGATTATTACAACCATATTGCCTTTGATCGCATTTTAAACAGACTTGACAGATGAGCGTATTGTGCAAGTGGATGTGAGTCAATCTAATTTTGGTGTTAATACTGTCTCACAAAAAGTGTAAGACTTTTCTGTTTAAGGTCTCATCAACATCCCAAGGACAGGAGTAATGAGAGTAACAAGTATTAATGAGTGGTTCTACAGCACCACAAAATTAGGTTGAACAAACACCCAAGCAAGGCTATCACCTTTGGAGTTAAACTTAACTATTCTGTTGAAGTCTTTTTTTTGGCAATTTAACTATCTTTTTTTGCAATACCTTGCCACAGTATGGAGGCAATACTGTTGAAGTGGTGTTAAGTCATAATCATTCATTCACTTACTCTTTTTGATACCAGGTTGTGTTGTAGTCCTTATATATCACATGATGTTTTGTCACATCATGGAATGGATCTGTTGTCACATCGCAAAATTGAAGGGATATACCGCCGAAAGAAATTCAGAATTTTGAGTTGGTTCAATTTAAAACAAAAATGAGATGCATTTGACTCCTAACTAAACCTCCTGGGCCTATAGTTTTTACAAAATGTCAATTAAGAGAAATATTTGGGGAAATCTGTGACTCCGCTCGAGGAGATAACATGCAAATGAGGCAGCGCAAAGTTCCCCACAGTGCAACGTTTGCTCGTGGGTGGCACATGTAAACAATAAGATAGATAGAAAGCAAATTAGAAGTCTACTTAATCAAATACAAACTTTCTTTCTCTTAATAATGTTTTATAAAGTACTTACAAAAAATTGCCAATGGTCCAACTGAAGTTACATGGCAGACCGCATAATTACACCACAGTGTTGTGTCTGACATTTCAAGGTCACTGAACATCTCCAGTCATCTAAACAAGGGGAGGTAACTGACTAAAAAAAATTCCACTTCTAAATATTGTGACTTGAGCGAGTGGATGGTTGAAGGGAAAGTCCAAATAAAACTGAACATTTGATAGTTCACTCAGAGTTAGATATGTGTCAGTAGACATCTGGAAGTCTCTATGTAGATGAGATCTGAAATAACTGCATAGTTTTTTCGATGCGGGCGGTATGTCCCTGTAAGCATCTTAGTTATGACGTGTTGTTTTGGTTTTCAGGATCATGATGAACCAATACTACAGCACCTCACTGATATAACCGTCAAATACACAGATCCAGTATCATCAGTCATGGTCAGTCTTAACATTGTTCTCCAGTCATGGTCAGTCTTAACATTGTTCTCTTTGTGGCAGATAAATTCAAAGAGTTTGTGGAAAGAAAAACAATGTTTCAGTGCCAGTCATTTCGCTTCTGATTTATTTATTTATTTTAACCCAACCTGGCCTCTGTTGCTTAAGTTTAAAATGAAAACTATTTAATGATATCTCTAGCTGTATATATATATATATATATGTATATATATATGATGTGGCTTATCCTTGGATCAAGTTCAAGTAGCAGAAGCTTCTCACTAATGCAATCACTGGGAGTTCAAGTACAGGCTACCCTGGCTTCCTCTCTGGCTGTGCGTTTGTGCGCAGCCATTGGTAATGGTGGCCGTCATCGTGGAAGTGAAATGTTTTTGAGTTCGGTGTGAAATATGTCGAATAAATGAAATAAACCCGTTGACTTTAGGCTTTGTGTTTGTCTGGCAGTCACTTGTTATCCAGTGTTCTCATTTTTTTGTTTTTCAGGGATTCACTCTATACTTCCATTTTGAACCTAACGATTATTTCACAAATACAGTCTTGACAAAAGAATACACAATGAGATCAGACCCAGATGAAACTGATCCCTTCTCGTTTGAAGGACCCGAAATTGTGAAATGTAAAGGGTAAGCAGAATGGAATGTCTAGTCGTATTGAACTAATTGTCAAGCATGGAAATGCAAGGTCCAAAATAATGCTGTGTAACGGAGCTCCTAGTCAAGCACGGAACGAATAGCTTCATACTAATAAGGGTTTAGAACACCGTTGCCTTGGATCACAAATCTACATATGCCTTGCTTCATAGCTTCTGTAATAATACCACAAAATTCATGTTCATCGTTCATAAGTGGGAACAAATAGAGATTCAGGGATGTTCTACCCACAAGATACGACAAACTTGCTTTTTCACTCTCTCTCGAAGGTGTTGCTTTTAGTTCACTGGTACATGTACATTTTAGATGCATCTAGGATTAATTTTTCAATATTCTGTTTAATTTTATCTTATAATTCGAGGGAAGAATGTTTCTGTAAGTTTCACATTGTGGATGAAGTTCAGCTGTTAGGAGTACTGTTTTTTGCCACCAGATGTACAATTGACTGGAAGAAAGGCAAGGATGTCACAGTGAAAGCCATCAAGAAGAAACAGAAGCACAAAGGGCGGGGCACCACAAGGACTGTGACAAAAACCGTCAAGAATGAGTCTTTCTTTCACTTTTTCAATCCCCCAGCAGGTGAGTATTTCAGGTTGTACAACTGTAGTATGTTATGAAATGTCTGAGATTGCCCAGACATTGATCCTTCATCATGCTGTCTGCATCAGGTGCTCACTTGTGAAGCATAGAAATATTTGATTTTCTGCCTTTTGTTGGTCAACTGTATAAACATGCATCTGTTCAGGGTGACTAACCTCATAATGACAAAAAAGTCTACTGATTAAAATCTCTATCTTTTGTCCCAGGCATACCTACATACATGCCTTTTCTTTTGTCAGTGTTTGCTACATGACTACATGATGTACTGCAACATGTGAAAGTTTAACAACCATATGTGGGAAGGTCTGCGGGCGATTCCCCCGCTTTCCTTCCACCATCATACTGGAAGCTGTGGTATAAGTGGAATATTTTGGACTACAGTGTGAAACTCCAGTCAACTAAATACATAAATTAACTACTATGATTTCCAACAAGTCCTGAAATAGCGATAAGTTGATGATATTGATCTTTTTTTTTTTTTTTCAGTTCCAGAAGGTGATGACGTTGAATTGGTGAGTGTTCATTTTCTTCAGCAGATATTGTTTTTACAACTGTCATTCTCAACTATTTTCTGCCGCCTCTCTAACATGTGCATATAGGAAAAGATGTGCAGATTTTATCCTTGGTATCTTTTACAAAGGTTGATGGGTCATGTGAATTTATGCAAACAAAACAATTTGGTTTCTTTTCACATTTTCATGTTTTCAATTCTGGGAATTTCGTTCCAATTTTGAATGAATTTACTTAGCAGCTCAGTCATGTTTCAGTTTTGGCATTGGATATAATGAGAATATATTAAATAGTGCTTTAAGGAGAGCAGGATAGAAATTTTCAGGTTCATGCAATCTTGACCATACCTTGTTTTTGGAATGTAATTCCTTAAAGTTTAAGACAAATACTTCAAGGAGAAAAGGACGTTAATCTGCTTTATGCGTTGCTGACTTCATACCCACCTTTGTAATATTTCAGGATGAAGAGGTGGAGGCACAGCTAACCAATGATTTTGAAATCGGTCATTTTATCCGTGAGCGTTTGGTTCCGAGGGCAGTTCTGTACTTCACAGGAGAGGCTTTAGACGATGAAGAGGTAAATATGATTGGATTTTGCAACAGATGCTAAACAAGACATTAGATCTTGAGTAAATCAGAAAACATAAGATATCAAACAGAAGGTTTGACCTGTTGATTCAGGTTTTTTTGAGACAGTTTTGTGCCTAAAATTGTTATTGCACCTGGGCAATTTGTCTGGATAAAGTCGTGAAATTTGCAGCTTGTTTAACTAAGAGAAAACCAAGGAAAAACAAATACTCACACATGTTTGTGTGACAAAATAAAAACAAAAAAAAACACAGGCTTACCCAAATGGGATTGGCCAGATTGTGAAATCAGGATATATAATTTCCAATTTTTCACCAGGTTTCCCCATCTCCTGTGTCAATTTTCTCCCAGGCTACTCCTGTACCTACATGCAACTTTTGCAAAATAGGTTTGCAAGCTCAACCACTGCATACAGAATTCTTTTCATTTGATACTTTGGTACATAAAAAAACATGTTTTTGACTCCTCTCGTTGATGATGACAAGCTGACTATTATATCCTCTTTGTACTTGGCACTCTCTCTTCCTGCTGGATTATGTGATGTTCTACAGTGTAAACATTGTCAGAACCATCTATGGATTTGACAGCTTGCCCAGTTCTCTCCAATTGTTATGTTGTATATTGTGATCAAATTGTTCACTTCACAGAGCTGTTGGACTAGCAGAATGGCAGACCTGATCAAGGCTTATTTTTTTGGTCTCATTTTGTCATTGGCTAAAGATAACTTGAAAGACATCACTGTCAATTCGTCAAGAGCTTCTCATCTCACTAACTGTTGTGGTAAAGTTATAAGAACTGTTAGGGACCGCAAGTGGGTCAGGGCAGAGAATGATTGATTTATTAAATGTCAAACTTTCTGGTTAGCCTTGTTGTGGGAATCCTTTGCTGCTCGGGGATAGTAAGTACAAATTGTTGACGGAGTGGATCTAAAATCTTACAATGAAAGTCTCTTCCAGGAGATTTTGGTGAACTTTTCTCGTACAGTGCCTTTAGCTTAATTATAATTTTTATATGTTAGGCAAGGATTTCTGGGACATGCTCCCATGAAAATGTCTTGTGTCATACATTTTTTCTCCTTTCCTTTTCATTTATTTTCTTCTGTTCTTGATGGAATATTTTATGTGCATCTCGATTGCAACTCTTGCACTAGTTTTAGACATGACGATGTTGTCAGTTATGTGTTCATTCCGAGAACTATACATATATTTAATTTCGCCATACCGGTTCATAATGAAATGATTCTATCTGTTATCAGGAACAGTGTTGTCATCCATTGTGTCACTTTTTTCTGTTTAGTTTTCTTTTGGTGGGGGGAGCGGGATGGGGGCTTTTTTCTTCGTCTGAATGGGCAATTCTGTATGTCTGTAAGAATGTTGTGGTACAAGTCTGTGTCATGTGATTTGGTTGAACTCAAACTTAAGCACCTTTGGAGAGTGCCTTTGCATATAGCTACAGAAAAACAAAGAAGGTCATCATTTAAAATACACCATACTTAAGAGACAAGAATTCAGTGTGGAATTCTTCGTTTTCGTTTGGGTGGTTCCTCTAAATGTGGCCCCTGATTTAAATGCTCAAGCAATATGCAGATTTTGAGAAATTTTTATGTAAATCACTTGTACCGTGAAAGAGTCATGTTCCTATCACTGGAATGTTCTATGGAAAGGCTGTACTGTAAAATGCGTACACTTTTTACTATGCTGATACATGTAGATTACAGCTGGCCTGTGTGTATTACATGAGTCACAGAACACGTAGTAAAATTGTGTTTTCTGTGTTTTGGCGTAGATCCCAACTTATCGGATGGTAAGGCTAGCTCAGATGCAGGTAGTATCTTTGCATGGGTTGTCTGTACTTGACCCGTATGGCGTGAGCTCAAAGCTGCTGTGGGTAGTGTTTGGCTGGTGTTAAAGTTCAAAGAAAGCTGGGTTTTCTTCTGTGTCCTGTGGTTTTTTTTTTCAATAAGCATTGGGAGGCGGGATTCTCCTTCTCCTTGAACAAAAAGGCAAGCTTCTTGTACTTCATGCCCCCTTTTTGCTTGATGCTCTCAGTCGCAGCCATCTCTGTCTTTTCCCTGTGATGTTTGAAAGAGGCCCTAATCTTATCAACCCTCGTTATTTTGGCATTTCTTTTCAAAAATTTACCCTTTTATTAAAACCATTTGTAGATGTCCAAATTGCTATGATTTTATACTAATACACCATGAATGAGTCAGCTTGCATGGAAGTGGATTCAGGATTGCATGGAAACATTTTTAAGTGGTCTGTGTTGAAGAATTTTGAAAACTGAAATTAACAGCTGTGCCAGCACAAAAATATACCACCATTTGACTACCCTAGAAAGAACACAGCAACTTCACTTGGTGGTCATTGTTTTATGTTACAAGTTCTCAATGGATGACATTGTGTGTTTCATTATTTTAAACTGTCGTCGCTCCAGAAGAAACGGGCAGAAGATGGAGTTATACCCGAGCTTGCTCTAATGATAAATTTAATTCCTTTTCAGCCTTTTGTTTTCTTTTATTTGCTGACAGGCAGGTTGAATTTGTGCTCTCCTGTGTAGGGAAATGGTTTCACATGAAATCAAAACAAATCCCTAATTTGCAGTGAATAACTCCTATTTTTCACCTTTGGAAATAGCTGTTAATCTGATCGTTTTCCAGATTCTTGTCTGAATTTTCCTTACTAACAAACATTAGATGAGAAATCAAGACATCTGCAAGACAAATATAAAAATGCTTTCATGTACACCATACACTTACAAGCTAGTTGACTTTCCCACTGTAACAGAAATAGTAGATTTACCTCCCCTTGCCTAGCTTGTAGTGGTTTACTTGTCCTAAAGCTTGCTGACAAATGCTTTATTTCTGTTTTATTTGCAGTATGAAGACGATGGCATGGAAGATGAGGTAATTGCACTATTAAGCTTAGTTGAAGTTCTTCACACTGCTAGCTGACCAGCATTTTCTGTTCTGATTATTAGACTTGCCTTGATGAATTAAGGTGGTAAATTTATAATGTGTCACTGTGATATGAAGCATAGGGTTTTGTCAAATGATGGATGAGGGTGGTATAATTGAAGGATTCTCTTCTCACCACTGACATTATATATGGTTAAATGTCGGCTTCATTAAAATCTCTAGAAAAGTTTGGTAGAATGTTAGTATGTAGCATTGAACTTTTGATACTAACATCTGTTAAGAATTGAATGAATCCTGACAGGTCTGATGCTTAGCTCAGCTTTGGTCTGCTTTTATTTGCTAGCATGCTATTGTTTTGTGGCAATGCTGTTCATTGTGTTCATATACCCCCTTATTTGTGTTCCGTACAAACAGGATTTATTTTATAGAAATATGATAGTTCTGGGTCAGTTTTCTGTAAATGTTCCATTTTCTCATATAGCACCTGCATTCCTGGCTTATAAATCCGCAGGTTAACTGTCAGTAGGTGAAAAACCAAAAATGAAGTAGGATATGGTTCGCCTGTTGAAGAAGCATTTTAGCTATGCTAAAAATTGTTAAGTGAGAGTCAGTTTTTTTCATAAAGCAGTAAAATTAATATAAAGATCACAGATTCACCAAAGAAAAGGCTTTGGAGTTAACCTAACTTAAAAGGCGTGAGAATTTTACATCCATTTTTTTATTAAAACAAATGTCATATGCATGTGCAAATAAAGGATTCACAATTAAGAGTATAATTGTAAATGTGGATTGAAACTTTTGGATACAGTTTTCAGTATAACTGCACAATGGGAACAGACAAAGTATAACACCAAACAGTTAACAGTGGTTGTCTGTTAGTGTATCCTGTAGTCAGAGGGTTAGCTGTAATATGTAATCTGTATTGTAGGATGGAGATGATGAGGAAGATGATGAAAATGACCCTGACTATGAACCAAAGGTGAGTTTACTGTCCCTCCTGTAGATCAATATAAGCTGATCCACTGAGATGGCCTATGAAATCCTGAAACACCACCAGCACATATTTTACCTTCTACTTCACTCAAGCTCAGTGTTCTTGAAAGAAGTTAACAGGAAACATTTACCATGTAGAAATTTTTGCCTCCATGAACATACACATTTTGAAAAATGAATGATTGTAAGATATTAGCTGGTTTTACAGGTTTTTTTTTATTTGAAACAAATTTTAACCACCTTGACTTGATTTTTTATCCATTTGCTGAATATGTTACTTCATTCAAGTATAAACACATACGGAAAGAAACAAACTAAAACAGAACGAAAAAATACAAACAAACACCTGGAAGACAATGTACGAAATGGAAATAATTGCTAGCAAATCTAGCTTTGGATAATTAGAATTAAATTTCATTTTCCATTAGCGTTTTATATTATTTTAAAAGCGTCATCAAAACCAGAGACTTTATTTTTCCCCGTGATTACAGTTCCACTTGTTTGTGTTAGCATTCCCTCCATAGTTTTACAGTCTTCTCACTTTTTTCCTATTGCCAGGAAACTGCATAGTTAAGAGATAGCACTGTTAACTCTGGCACCATTGTATCAGGTTAGCGTCTTGATTTTGATGTATCTGGGCATGTCCGTCTTCTGGCTTATGTATAGTGTGCTATCCACCTGCCATGTTGCATGGTTTTAGAGTCCTTACTCCCACACATGTTGTTGCTGATATTAATAGCATATTAAATTCATGACAAATTGCTGCCCACACTTAACAAAGGCAACATTCAGACAACAGCTAAAAAAAGTGTTTGGACACTTTATGCAACACTAAGGACTTCTATAAATGTATTGTTGAATTGAAATTTTTGTAAGTTTTGTATTAAGCAAGAGTAAGGACAAATTGTTGTAATTCATTTAGGACCTTTCATACCGTATGTAATGCCTCCATGTAATTTTATTTGTTACTAAGACTTTGTTGACACTAGTTTACATACATGTACTCTATGATACCCATGTGTATATGAATACCGACTATCACGTGTATGTAGGTCAGTGGAGATGTGCATTACCGTATATATAGTGAACCACCACAATCCACAAGCATGTCATTATGAGTGACCCTCCAACCATATATAGTCTTAACACTTGATTTTTTTTCTGCTACTCACCCCAAAGCACTTACGTGAAAAGTCTCTGATTTTGATGATGCTTTTGTACAAGTTGTGTGTAGCCACCTCCATTGTATGTGTGTTTCTATGCTATGTGTATGTGGTGCAGCGTGTGATCTCCAGGCTTTAGCCTTTCTCCGTATCGTGAAACATCAGAAGAGATGCTTACACCTCACCACTCAGCAGTGTATAAAGCCTTGTTTTAACGAGACAACATGACAGAGCTTTTGTTTTGGGTATAAGTAATGGATTGTATAATGTTTTATATTGATGAGGATTTTACCACCTGTGGAAATGTGATTGTCTAGGAGATATGATAGCTCAAAGATCAGATTGCTCAGTCTCTGCCAAAATAAGAGTGGGTGTACAAAATGACGTAGTCATTGTGATCAAGGGTGTTAATAGCTTCATTAACTGTAGAAGGTTTTATGACTTCCACGTGGAAATTTACATAGAAAAATATGTGCATTATAAATACAGGTTGGCCGGTATCGAGTATTTCACACCTGTATGCGTTTTCATGCCACATGCTTTACCATGGATATGAGGTGTTTTTTGTGGAGGTATTTTTTTAGGACAGAAAGTAATAGTTTTGTTATTTGCAAGTGATGAGGTTAATATCATGATTGGTATGTTTCTTCTTTTAGGGTGACCGGAAAACTCCTGGCGAATGCAAACAGCAATGAGATTTCTTGTTTTAGACGAGAGTGAATGGGCTTGCTACATCTGATGTGATGCTGCTACAGTGGACTTGTACAGAACTGGTCGCGGTAGTTTACAACCTCCGCCTAGGTGCGCTCTAGCTAACGACAGTTTGCAGTCTGTTATGTGGCAGGCTGACCATCCTTGTGAACAAACTGAATGTGCTCTCCGACGTGTACTTGTGATTTCAAACATCCCCTTCCCTGCGTCCCAGCCACCGTCGTCTGTGTTTTAGTTATTATTTAACACGTTACTGTATGTAGCCGCCCTCTTCCCCTCTGAACTTGCAGATGGCTATCGTCCCTTATCCATGCCTGGGGGATACTGACGGTGTTGAGTACCTCGCTGCTGATACATGCTACATAGAGACAATCTGACACTTTATAGGGCAAATGCATTTCATAAAAATTTTTATCATACAATTAATAATTGGCATTGTGACAATGTTTTTCATCGTGAAGCATCAGACAATATTGTTCTCACTACTACGCTCAAAGTTCATGGAGTTTTATTTGGCATGTTATAAAATGATCTGACTAAATACATTGTTGTTTCCTTGGGCTGCTAAAATTATCTTTATGTTGTTACAATATTATTACTATCTTTTCATGTGCTATGGTGGAAAGCAAAGGATATTATTTTGAATCTCTTCGTCTGACACGCTTTGGTTTCCACGCAATAAATCCTCCAAATACTGTTCCATTTAGATTAAGTTTGTTGAGAAGGTTGATGGACATTGCGCAACTTCTCATTAAGTTTGAAAACCATCCGGATACGTTCTGGAGTTTTGCATATTTAATGATTTCACATGCAGTAACCGCTCCAAATATTGTCCGCTTGTGATCAGATTTATCGCAGAGGTTATGGACATTGTGGAGTTTTATAGAAAGGTCAAAAACCAGCCCCATCTGTGATTAAGATTTGCATATTTAATGATTTCCGCGATTCTCAATGACCATTGGTTTCCGTGCAATAGCTGCTCGAAAATATTATCCGTTGCTGTGGAACTTTAAGGCTAAGACTTCATGGTTAGTCTGACAGTGCGAAGGCATAAATACAGGCATTTATACAGCCTTGTCACAGGCTTCTCTCTCTGGGCAGATGGTTGGGATGTGCGACCAGTTACAATATATGAAACTCCTCTATCTTTTGAGTGGCACAGCCACTAGAGTTACGATGCGAAAACCTTTCTAAAATGTCGACTTCCTGATCGAGGACATTTATTGCTATAAAATTTCCAAAAGAAAGCACGCTGCAAAACAGAAGTTGTACTGAGAGTCCACAGCTTTGCAGCGTGGCTTGAAGATAGTTACCGTTAAATGTTTTGTAACAGAAAGTCGATATTGCAACTCTCGTGGCTGCGTCACTCGATGGATAGATGAGTTACATATATTGCAACTAGATATGCGACCAGTTGTGCTGAACTGTATTAAGACTAGAGACTAGTTATTTAATCTCTGCTAAAGTTATTGGTTCATACATTTGTAATTCTACTGGGTCTGTTTTGTGTTCGGTATATTTGGGGGCATCATTGCAGTGATAGTTTTCTCGACCCCTTGTCAGATGTTGTACATCAACAATCACTGTTCTGTGGAGCAATCCAGTAATACAAGACTATGATTTATGAAAGTAATTTAATGAAGTAACTAGTGTTCATGTCTATAATTTGTTTCTGGAGGACTTTGCTACAGTTCTAACGACTTACCTTTAAGCAATAAACACGTTCTATGGGAAGGGTATTATTTCGGCCACAATTCACTTTGACGACTGTGGTCAATTTCAAGGTTAGAGAAAACAGGGTGCCCTGGGTAAGCCGAGTAACGTTAATGGGACAGCGATAAGTCCATTGAACACAGTTTCGTAACACTCATTGTCAACGGATCTCATGTTAGGCGAAATTCTATTTAAAATTGATTTTATTTGATTGTTTTCCGCCGTACTCGAGAATATTTCACTTATACGACGGCGGCCAGCATTATGGTGGGAAGAAACCGGGCAGAACTCTGGGGAAATCCACGGCTATCCGCAGATTGCTGGCAGATCTTCTCATACAGGGCCAGAGAGGAAGCCATGAAGCCACATGAAAAAATACTACATTGTTCCGTCTAAGTAGTGTGTCGAAACAGTTATGTATTATTATTATGATTTTCTTGGACATGCAAGAAGACTGGACTAGGCCTATATGTAACAATGAAACGATTGATCGATTACAAATATAACATTAACGTATATATAATGTTCGCAATTTTCAGAGATGTATATACGGCATTAATCTACCGTTGAAGACTACAATATTCAACGCTGGTATATTTAGCAGGCCAAATATCCTGTTTAGTTCCAATGGCAACAGCGCAACACAATGGGTGCACTTGGATGTAGCTCTACAACTGTGGGTTTGATTCATATGATTGCTACTCGGGGCAGTTAACACAATGGCTACCATGAATGACAAGTTATCTAACCAATCCACACTTTCGCGAGATTTCATGGACATTTATAAAAAAAAAATTAGTACAAGTGTTGTGAGATACGAGAAGAATTACGTCGCTTTACGGCTGGGTCTATGAACAATCTGCCACTTTAAAATGGGTTGGTATATAGAATCTAAAAACCTGTTTAAATAGGATTAGATTGATCTTCTGAATTATGTTCTGGGTTCCCAATATTGCAAAAATAATGTCTTACCGGTACATTGGTCTAATCACGACCACTACCATGTTAAAGGATAGGGAAATAATCCAACTGTGCCGTAAAGCGGCGACGTCATTTTGCATCATTTGGGACGTCGCTCTGTTTTAACAACGCACCTGTAACTCCCAAAAATACCTATAATTGCTACAGATACCTAAGCCAAAAAAACCCTGCAAAGAACGGTGAATTCTAGCGGAACTCATTCGCTAGCCTTTTTTGTCACGCAAGTGACTTCTATTTGATCACGAGGTCGTATGTTATGTCGTGTATGCATGTAAACGACTATGAGGAACTCTTCGTTTGAGGAGAGCACGTTTTCTTGTTTCTCGATCCCATCCAGATAGGCAGAAGGTACTTGCGTATCAAACTACATTATCTGCAGTTACGGCTGTCTCAGTATACAGATAAACAATAGCATTTATGAATAATGTGCACACACATGTATTACGGTTGAACAGACGCATTGGTAACCTTAATGGCACGTTCATAAGTGTGCTTAGGGACCGAGCAATATTTATTAAAGGGGAAGGACCAGTAAAAATCGACATTTGTCTAAAAAAGATACCATCCAGAAAAATGGTCATCCTCCCACATGGCATGATTTTCATTAGATCTTCAAGAAAACGTCCCACCTTTTTCACCGGTGATACCCCCTTGATAAGTATTGCTTGGTCCCTTATTAGCTCTTTAGCAGTACCGAAGGGAATTATACATGTAGTTACAAACCTCGTCTGCCTAACATCAGCCTTTTTTGTCAAAGCAGTTTTGTTTGATTAGTTCGAAAGTTGATACATGATTTGACTATGACAAGTTACAGATCAAGTTCCAGTTTCGGGCCGTTTCGTTCGTTTTCCAAATTATGACCAGTTTTGACCGTTTTTCCGGGATTTTATTTAAAACTGTTCATCGTATTGAATTGAAACATGAAACAAGATGGCTTGAAAAGTTACAGATCCTTGCTAGACAGCTTCACCGTGAAAAGTTACAGATCCTTGCTAGATGGTTTCACCCTGAAAAGTTACAGGTCCTTGCTAGATGGTTTCACCGTGAAAAGTTACAGGTCCTTGCTAGATGGCTTCACCGCGAAAAGTTACAGATCCTTGCTAGATGGCTTCAGCGTGAAAGTTACAGATCCTGGCTAGATAGTTTCGCCGTGAAAAGCTACAGATCAAGATCGAGCTTGTATACTTCGATATAGTTACTATTCTGACAATCCTGACCAGTAGGAGACGTGTATATTGCTTTCGAAATACCGGTACTGCAAGAATTCTTGTTCTGATTAACCAGTTCCTAGGTGACCCTCAACTTCCTGGTATTTCAATGTTTGAAGGAATATTGTGAAACCCCACATGCAGCTCCTATAGTGGATAACAGCCGAATATTCCCAACACCTACATATTAACCAATACAAGCATGCGCTATAAGAACTGAACTCCTGCAATTCACACTGCATTAAGAGTTGCTCTTCATATCACGAGACTGAACATCTTCCATGAGCAACTGGAAGTTTAGGATAGCTACAAAGTAGGTTTTCCAATAGTTGTTAGAGAAGTAAATATTATCTATCGCCATAGGTGAGGACGACATATTGGTTCATGGTCAATAAAGCACGTTGTTACAGCCTGAGTGGCCAACCGGAGCAATCTACAGAAGAGATTTAGGCCCTAAGCTGATCCTGATGAACCTTGGGCGCTCTATGCGGAAATATCGGAGTAAATCTAAAGTCGAAACTGGACCGTTTTCCCAGTCTGTCGAACAAGAGTAAAGTACAGCTATGCGAACATGCCGACTTGCTCTCCGATATAGAATCACTTAATACAAAAGGCACAAAAGTCAAGTACTATCACAATTATTTTGATTCTTCCTCAAAGGTGATTCAAGTCATGAATACAAGCCTTTTTGCAAGACTAATCAACCATGCACATGGGGATCGACATACAAGACATGCAGATAAAACAGACTCCTTCTCTCCACTGTTTGGTACTTTGTGTGGTACATTCGTGTTGGGAATCAGCCGCTTTGAGATTTATGCAAGAATCGACGGTCTAAGTTATGAGCTAGATATGCATGCCGACCCCTCGCTTCCCAGCCCAAATGATACGGTTAAGTTATTATGGACAACATACATCTTTCATTTTTGGATCAGAATTTATCTCCCTTGCACCTCCCTTTTGAGGTACAGGAGTCAATTACGTTTTGCAAATTACATGAGCAATGAACTCAAAATATTATTATATACTTCGTATTTAAAGGTTATCCAAAAAAAAGAAGTCTCTCCAATAAGCAGAGACTGATCATCGGAGAAATCTCGTGGCGTTAGACGTACACTAAAAAAATAATATGTTAATTTTGACTAAAAGTCTGTTGTCTGAGTGATGTTAGAATTTATTCTGTTATTATGACACAATATTGTCATGTTCAAAATAATATTCTGTTTGTCTAATATAATCTTTATTTATTTATTTATTTGATTGGTGTTTTATGTCGTACAAAGAATATTTTACTTATACGATGGCGATCATATTTATGGTGGGAGGAAACCGGGTAGAGGCCAGATCATCCGCAGGCTGCTGTCAGACCTTCCCACGTACTGCCGGAAAGGAAGTCAGCATAAACTGGACTTGAACTCACAACGATCATGGGAGGCTCCTTGGTCATTGCACCGTGCTGGCGTGCTAACTCCCTCGGCCACTGAGGCCTCTCATGTATTCTTTATGTTGAATTAATAGAATATGCTTGTTATATTTAACAGAATAATCTGCTGCAACAGCACAATACATTCTGGTATCACTCAGACAACAAACTTTATGTTAAATGTAACAGATTATTTTTTTTGGAGAGTAATTCTTAATTTACTTCTGAGATCATAACTATCAATTTAGCTGCAATTAAGCCTATTTCCTCAGCTCAAAAGGACAAGTCATTTCTCGTCTGTTGACTTGGAAGCTCATTAACTATCTCCAAGAAGTATTGTCCTGTTTTACCTAAACTCTGTTTGGTAGTGATACAGCCACATTTGATATGTTTATGGCGAGTGGAAGCACTTGCGTGAGATGCTGAGACAATAAAGTTCCGGAATGTCGAAGTTTCAAATATAGAGCCATGTTCGCGGTAAAACACCATTTTATTGAGATTATTGAGTTTTATATTCCCATTGTTACGTTTTACAGAAAGAGGATGACTATCTGAGAATACATAGTGGGTGATGATTCTTTGTGTGAGAGTTTGCTTTTAATCCACCAGTATCTAAAAGAAGCTCTTGTGGATCATCGATATTCTTATAATTCTGAAATGTAAACTACTCTAATATACGTGAGCTCAGTCATTCAAGGGGTTCCCAAATCTGTATTCTCTCAAGAAACCATCTATGTACACTGAAAAATTAATCTGTTCATTTTAATGGAAAGTTTGTTGTCTGAGTGATGCTAGAATGTATTCTGTTATTATCACATAATATTCTGTCATATTCAACATAATATCCTGTTAGTCCAATAGAATCCTTATGTTGAACTAATAAAATATGTGTGTTGTATTTAACAGAACAATTTTCTGCAACAACAGAATACATTCTAGAATCACTCATTCAACAGATTTTCTGCTAAAATTATCAAATTATTTTTTGGAGTGTACCATTGACACTGAAGTCTGCAATTCAAGTAGTTATATTTTAATAGTAGGTCTACACATATAGCCTACAGTTGGAATACATTCGTGAATGTAGGGGTTGAAACATGCATTTGTACAAGGATCATCGACCATACAACGGACGTTTAAGAAGGGATATGTGTGTCCCTCTAAATAGGAGATAGTAGTTTCCTTATCAGTGCATTTCACATAAATTTCTTTCGCGATATCACCTCATTGTGGAGATATTTCTTGCTTTGGTCGACCTTCATCATATATGAAGTTATAGTCTAGCCCTCGCCCCATGAATTAATTCCTGGTCCATTGCTTTGTTTTCGTGTTATTGCATAATAACTGTGATGATAATACAGCATTTTTCAGTACTTCTAGACCAGCGACATTTGTTTTATGAAATTCTGCCTATGCCGTGGTGTGCGCTAAGGGCATGCAAGTTGCTTCTCCCTGAGCATTTAGGGGATTAATCAGAATAAACCATCATTGAGGAAAACAACAGACCGGATCTCAGCGGCTAAGCAGCGGTGTGTCAGCTATGACACTGCCTTTGCTTCTCTAGTTTATCTCTCCAGTCTTTTGTACGTAAACCAGTCTTTTGTATTGTATGTCTACATAAACCAGTCTTTTATATTGTATGTGTACATAAACCAGTCTTTTGTATTGTTTGTCCACATAAACCAGTTTTTTATATTGTATGTCTACATAAACCAGTCTTTTGTATTGTATGTCTACATAAACCAGTTCTTTGTATTGTATGTGTACATAAACCAGTCTTTTGTATTGTATGTCTACATAAACCAGTCTTTTGTATTGTATGTCTACATAAACCAGTCCTTTGTATTGTATGTCTACATAAACCAGTCTTTTGTATTGTATGTCTACATAAACCAGTATTTTGTTGATGGACTAGAAGCATACCATAAGCTTGGTTGATTGAATGACTTTTATTTACATCATTACATTTTTCTTTACACAAATCTGCATTCTGCCTTAGGCATGGTACTATAAGAGGGCGTTGCTACTCTATAAGAATTTACATGTGCAGTTTGAACAGGATTACGTCTTACTATTTGCTAACGGTCACTCTGTAGTCTCCAGTATGACCTCAGACCCTCATAAATTTTCCATAAGCGACAATGTTAACGTTTGGCGCTGTAGCTCAGTCCCAAACATTCCGTGGTCAATAAGCTTTGGTGCATACCTGCCCCAGCCTGTAAAAAAGCAGCCATAAAAATCTTGACATAGGTTGACTGCCAAAACCTGGACCTTTCTCCGGAAACTCGGAGGGATGCCTTGCATTTTGCTACCAAAAATTGCACACCAAAAATTGCTGGCTGGCAACGAATAAAGACTGTATACCCTAAGTTCACAGCATTACATTCGTTACATTCACAGCGCTACATTCATCCGAGAAACGGGAGTACTGATTCCAGCATGCATGGTTTTCCTCTCCCTCTCCATGCTGTAACTCTTACCACTCTGTTCTTACCTGATCAGATGAGTACAGCATGCATTGTTTTCCTCTCCATGCTGTAACTCTTACCACTCTGTTCTTACCTGATCAGATGAGTACAGCTTGACAACCAGCTATACATTCACGGTCACTGTCCATATATTTACCTCATCTGTAACCATCTCTGCTGATTCCGCGAGAGGAAAGTGTCCGAACTTTATCCATCAGAGAGGTGCAACAGGTGAGGACTCGGAAGGCTTTCTCCCCATTCTGAACATTCAGTCTTCAGGCTTTTTATATAAGACCGCACTTTTTACCACCACAAGAGAGTTAACAGGGTAATTTTCAATAAAATGAAATGAACTAATTGTAAGAGGCGCACTCAGTAATTAGGTCATTGTCGGTGACTAGCATGTTTGTGCATCTTCGGGGATCTCCGTGACTGTTCGGGGCCGGTTAGCTCACCAAAGTTTATTAGCTATCATTGTTTTTTGTGCTCGTTAGTTTGTATAGACCTCATTCATTGTCTGAAAGATTTGTTTTAGTATGTGTAATTAATAGGCACACGTAGGAATGCATAATTGTTTTAAGGAAGATGCAATTTTAGTGCGCTGTTGATAGAACTTCGTCTTATCGGATGACATTGCATAAATCAGCAGATTTGATTCTCAAAGCAAAGTGTGATTATGTAATTGTAAACAAGCACAACCTTACAGTAAAATCTCCAAAAATCAGTATTGATTTGAGAAGGCTTTATTTTGTGCTACAAGATGTCTCTTAGTAAAATGTGCATGTGAGATAGTAAACACAGAGTTATATTTTGGTCGTTAAGATACAAATATGGAAATTGGTGTAGAATTCTCGTATGTTAGGTACATTATATTTTTATGTAATATCCGGTACCACTGTAATCCTTACAGAGGATGCCACGACCATATAGAGCGTGTATATAATAATATGTATAGACGATATTGTTATTAAAACGAAACGTTACTGTGCTGAGGTAGTAGAGGTGTCTGGTCTACAGTAACAGTCAGTTGTGACAAAACTATCAGTTGTCGAAATGTAGATTAATATCTCCTTACAAGTTTTAACATTCAATTCATTAGCACGTTTAATTCAGTTCTCCACATATACAGATAAGTTTGTGTTGAAATGTTTTAGGATATTTAGTCAGTGGTTTCACTGATAAAGCATGCTTTGTGTACATATATAAACAGGTGATTAAGAGGTTGTAATTCTATGACAGCTATTATAGTAATTGTCTTGTGTGATAAGATTATGTTCCGTACATTGGGTAGTATTAGTAAGGGATGTGACTTCTGGCTCTCATGATGTTGGTGATGTAAGTCTGAATTGTGTCTATATATTACATGCCTTTTATGATAGAACATTGACTGTGAGTACATCTGGTATTTATTTCTGTACATTGCAGGTTTTTTTCTTTCTTGCGGTTTATCCCTCACTTCTGTACAACACCTTCCTCCACCAACTCCTAATAAACCATAACAGCCTTATCAGATGGTCTATATATGTTTATTCCCACACTTTTACACAATATTTATGCATTTATTTGTTTATTTGATTGAGGTTTTGCACCGTACACAAGAACATTTCACATATATTACAGCCGCCAGTATTATGGTGAAAGGAGACCGAGCCGATCTCGGTCAAAACCCACGACCATCCGCAGATGGTTCTCATACAATATATTTTTTACAAGTACGTATATCCAAATAGGCAAATGCACATGCCTTGCAATTTAGATAGCTTCTTCTCGGGTGCTAGTAAGTACGAATTTAGTAAAAACTCAAGCATTCATTCATTCATTCTTTAAGGTGCAATAGTAGAGTCACCTGTATATTAAATAAGCAGTTTAGTAGTTATAGATTAGATCTCGGTGATCACTTTTCATTATTGGTTAATTAATTATGCAGATGCTAAAAGAGCTTCAGTGGTCAGTAATTACCACCGTGCTTCTGTGGGCAGCGGGTCGGCTTGCAGCCTTTTATCATAAACATAAAAAAGCTTAAGTAATGTTAAATCTTACTTAATAGGGGTAGATTACACATCGAGAGGGAAGGGAGGAAAGCGCTATCCAAGGGAATTTTTTTAGGCTAGAATCCAGAAGCCGCCAAGGCCCCGGAAGCTCTGGTATCCTGCGTAGTCGAACACGAGTTTGTACGTGTTTTTCTCCAGAGAACGAGAAAAAATAATAGATAGCCATCCTGAATGTAAGTGAATATGTGATGTGCATTTGGACACGCGTTTATTTATGAAATTGCTTTCCGTGCACTATATACTTACTTTCCATACTTATCCAGCCAGAAACGCACTACAAATGTATGTAAAACAAAATGTTTAACCCACCCAGCCCGTGCGGTTACAGACTTAACAATGGTTATTATTTAATAACTTCGCCAAGAATCAAGTGACCAAAATTTAATGCACTGGTGGCGTCAAATGAAAAGCTGGAGAGAGATACAAAGATATGTAGCACACAGGCCATGAAATAGTGAAAGCCACCCGAGTAAAGAGCCAAATGCTATATTGTAATTAAGTTGCCTTCAAACTGAATAGCATAAACACAATAGACAAGCTTACGGTCTTACGTGAAATAATATCTGTAGTTGAAGCATTTCGCTTGGAAATATACTCTTTTGCAGTTACAACACATTAAAGAACTTCTAACAGGATTCACTTGTTTAGCAGATTATCCGGGCTGTTGTGTGAAACTTGAATTTGTCCATGGTAACAGGGCAGTAATACTGCGCCCGTGCTGGTTGATTGTAGATCACATGTAACTCTTCAGTTTGCCTGAGTGTGGAATAGGTAGATCCTAAAGTTGAAGAAGTGACGAGATAGGTGTAATGCATTATCACTATCTTATGGACTTCATTAAAAAGCGTTTTTTGTGTGCCATGGTGTGGAATATTGTTTTCTCGCTAGTTACTGTAAAGAGTCTCTGACATGGTGACATATCGTAGCATTTCTTTCTAGATATTGGCGCATTACAAGAGAACGCCTGTTGCATGATCTTCTATAGTGACTGTATGTATATAAAACCCTGGAGAATTCTTCGCTTGCTGCCCGAAGTTGACTTGTTTTTTTTTTTTAAATCGGGGAGTAGGTGCATATAGTTCTTTCGAGTTGAGATATGAAGGCATCTGATATTGCCAAAAGTTGATTCCGGAAGTACTCTTTCTTACTGGTTTTGGCCTTGATTCTTCCAAAGAAGTGTAGGTTGTTCAGGATACCCTCCGAATCACCCACATCGTGGTTGTTAAATTGGCGCAACCCTTCGTTCTATCGTTGTTGCTTGTTAAGTGGTACTAACGACAGCATTGAAGACGCTTTGGAAGAAGCGACCTTGGCTTGCATGGGCAACTGTTCGCCCTTGCAGAACACAATGTATGCCATCGCCAATCAGAAAATGTGTTGAACTTCTCCGCCAGTGCATGTTGTCCTCGGGCATGTCTCCCATAAATTCGTTACGTCAATTTTAACTGACTTCATGCAAAATGCCCAGTAAGGCTTAATAACTGGCACCGATGTCGTTCAGACCCGGTTTTAACAGTCCAACATCTTGGACAAAGTGATCTGAGCTATCACGGATTCTCTCATCTTGGCAGAGTTCGCATTTGTGGAATGCATCCGGTACATTAACAACTCAGAGAGGCTCCTCATGTACTTCGCATTTCTTGTGCATACCTACTGCTAGCGGACCTTACATTGTTTCTCTCCGGAGATGTAAGTTGTCTCATTCTCAAGGAAAGCGTACCATACAGTTTCTCTTACCTCTACCAAGAAGGGGTAGAGAACATTTTGACCTCTCTGAGTAAGATTCTCTTTATCTATTTCTGGAAATATGTGCTTTTCCATTTTTCTCTGCAGCGTGTATAGGATATATTTCCCTCTAAGCTCCGTCATTTTCATCAAATGCCACCTACGCCTTTATGGTCCTTAAGAGGACAAAGGAATGATTAGGGCGTAAACTCATTTTTTGATGTACAACATTAGCTAAACGACTTGTAACCAAAAGATAAACAAGACAGAAAGCAAAATGCAAATATAGAAACAGTTCCAAATTCAAGGTGGGATTAGGCGGGAGATACCATGAAACGTGCAGGATGTTCACGTGAGTCTTCATCCACGTGATTGCCAGACTGATGTCAACGAAGGTCAACTGTAAACACGTGACCTGTCTCGCTGACATAGGACTGGTGGTTAAGAGGATTCGCTCTCGTTAATGGCATCTTCCTGATACGATGATCGCCCATTCCTTAATTGATATACTCTTGAAAAGGTGCCAAAGCCTCTTATCAATGGAATAATACTGATCTTATGTACCGTGACATTGTGTACAGGTGTATAACGATGGAAGTGTTGTACCAGTCAGCTACACCCTTGTGTCCCTCAGTGCTGCAATTAACTCTCGGTCATTTGTGTAAAAGATTTGTGCAAAACTCCCAGACCTACAACATAAGGGCTGAGGGCTTTGAATTCACACTGAAGGTGTGCATATGTCAGGGTGGTTTTTGACTCTCCACCACCTTCATTTCACGATTGGTCGACTGTTTTCTGATTTATCAGTTCATGACGGTCTAGACCTACATAAGAAAATATCGCCGTTTAATATAACTTGACCACTTGACCTCGTCTCTGGGTCGCCCTGATGCATACCGGAAAAGACACAGCCATACAAGTTTTTATTAGAGACTAAGACAAATTTGCTTCCGACTAAGCTATGGGGTAAAACTGCATTATAACACAAATTATTTATAAGGCCAAAACGGAAATCTGTAAAGGTCTATTGACAGATCTTTTTAGATAAGCCAGCTGTAGTTCTGAAAAAGTGTAGCACTATACAGATATTTATGTATACATCCAAAAAGCCGGAGTAATTTGTATGTAGCTTCAAACTGTGTCAGCTCTTATATACCCATTGGCGTTATCGTCATTCAAGTGTTGTATGCGTTATATAAGCGGCGTCAACACAGTGCTACTTTGCCAATTGCTAATTATTACTTCTTAATTTGTCGAACGGTAAAGACAAAATGAAATTAGACCTTGTTTTATTTTCATTCGACAACGACAGAATGTACGCATCTTTATCGGCAACCATTTCCATCTCAGTCCATTGCCTACAGTGTATGTATACTTATAACTATACTGTCGGACGAGTCTATTGGTAACTAGTTACTGCCATACTGACGGATCAATCGCCATTCAGCTCTATTCATTGATCTGGTTTATATCTGTACACGCTCTTAATGATGTTGTTAGATGAAATGAGCTTGTTTCATTCTTATATGTAGATGGATATGTTCGGGTTTCATCAAATAATAAAGCGGATGTCCTTGTTAATGGCTTAAGATCTACTGCCAATGTTAATTACAGAATGAAGTGGCTATTTTATATTTAATGCTGCTACTGTATTTTACAAAATCTATCCATTTTGTGTAATTCACGTGTGCTGCCAACCAAAGGAAAAATGTGCTTATACTATGTACAACCAGAAATGTATTGGGTATAATAAATTCCGGTCGGTTTAAGCTTTTGGGGTACCGGTGCCCGGTACATGTACGATAGTTTACATATACGTTTATATGCTGCCCAATATTTTGAAATAGGAATACAGCTATATGTGAAATAGGAATACAGCTATATGTGAAATAGGAATACAGCTATACCCATTACCATTAGGAAGTAGATACGGCGTAAAACACCAATCAATCATTAGGAAGTAGAGGTTTGCTTCAAGTATAATTCCATTGTATAAAAAATGTAAGATATGGGAAAAAAAGAGATAATGGACCCTAAACGGACATGAAGTTAGGCCATATCAAAAAGTTAAAAAATCTGGTAGCATTCTAAATTTGTCGTTGTGAAATTTGTTGGTAATTTTGGGGTTGAACACAGCGGTCAATATTAATTGGGGTGCACCTTGCATGTTGGCCTCTCTTTGTATGTAAGGGTTAGTGTGATTGTGTCTTCATGGAGAAGACAAGAGACCCATCCAGTCATGACTATCGACACTGGACTGGACACCAAAGATGACACCACTTCCAGTCAGGAGTATCCTCACCCGACATACCAGCTTACGTTTTCTGCTAAATACAATCCGTGTACTCAAAATGATACCAGTAGACTCGCAATCCAGCGTAATAAATTTACAAAATACTGCTCAATCTCAGAAACTGAATCACTGAGATGTCATTGGATAGAAATGGTGAGGCATTATGTCATCATATTTCCCTGATTGTCGACAGCACTGATTCGCCGCTGACGTCTCCATCCGGATAAGGTACCTTGACTACCACTTGACAAGCAATGATTCGTGGCTGTCGTCTGCAGCCGACAAGGTACCTTATCCGGCTGCAGAGGTCAGCGGCGAATCAGTACTTGCCATGTGGTAGTCAAAGTACCTCACCCGGATTCAGATGTCAGCGACGAATCAATGCTTGTCAATTGGTAGTCAAGGTACCTTGTCGGCTGCAGATGAGGTCAGCGGCGCTTAACTACCTCGGCTGCTTGACTACCACATGACAAGTACTGATTCGCCACTGATTCGCCGCTGACCTCATCTGCAGCCAACAAGGTAAATTGATTACCACATGACAAGCACTGATTCGCCGCTAACTTTATCTGCAGCCGAATAAGGTACCTTGACTGCCACATGAAAAGCACTGATTCACCGCTGACGTCTGCAGCCGAATAAGGTACCTTGACTGCCACATGACAAGCACTGATTCGCCGTTGACGTCTCCATCCGGATAAGGTACCTTGACTACCACATGACAAGCACTGATTCGCCGCTGACGTCTGCAGCCGGATAACGTACCTTGACTACCACATGACAAGTACTGATTCGCCGCTGACGTCTGCATGTGGATGAGGTACCTTGACTACCACATGACAAGCACTGATTCTCCGCTGACGTCTGCATGCGGATGAGGTACCTTGACTGCCACATGACAAACACTGATTCGCCGTTGACGTCTGCAGCCGAATAAGGTACCTTGACTACCACATGACAAACACTGATTCGCCGTTGACGTCTGCAGCCGAATAAGGTACCTTGACTGCCACATGACAAACACTGATTCGCCGTTGACGTCTGCAGCCGAATAAGGTACCTTGACTACCACATGACAAGCACTGATTCGCCGCTGACGTCTGCAGCCGGATAACGAACCTTGAGTACCACATGACAAGTACTGATTCGCCGCTGATTCGTGGCTGTCGTCTGCAGCCGTGTAAGGTATACCATATATTCAAAAATCAAGTATCATATATTCAAAATCAAGAAAAAATCAATGTTCTTATATCAAACTAAGTTATGCACTGGTGGGAACAGATATAAACAAAATATTACTAATGTAGGCCTACCATATAATACCGAATTTTTGGCGTTTAAAGCTAACATTTGCTATTGTTTGGGCTCTGAAAGGTGATAATCATTGAGCCGCGCTGGCGTGCTGGTCCCCTCGACCACAGAGGCCGCTCTACTGTATATAAGAAGGCTTTTATAACACAGCTAGATAACAACACATACACACTAAAAATGTTTTGCTTACTGTTGCAGTTCAGAAAAAGCGTCATCTGACATGTTTACTATAGTAAATATTTTCACTTGTTTATTAGTTTTTTTTAAAGATAATAAAACACAAAGTCATGTTTACTGGACTATTTGTTTTTCTTGAAAATATTCACCACATTACTGTGTAAACATTTCACACGTTTATTACATTTAACACATGTGTTTCAGATTCATTTCAAAACTGTACCAGGAATGTGCTTGAAATATAAACTCTTCTTTTAGTGAATAGTTACGGAAAAGGTAAGGGATTTAACGGATTATATATGTTTCATTTCACTGTGTAAGCTTTTCGTGGGGATGAGGGTAAGCTGGGTGTCGGTATCAGTGTCCGGTTAGACTCATTCTTAAGGATGGTTTGAGTGTTTTGTAAGGTAAAATGTGTTGTATGGTTGCGATTTTTTGTAGTTTATTGTGTTCAGCACAATTCAGAGGCGGCAGCTCTTTGGCGGCGGGCATGAACTCGCCCTGACACAAAAAGGTGTATATGTACACACACCTAATAGCTCTTCCTCGTTACATGACATAAAAACCCAAGCACGGAAACATACATACATACATACATACATACATTCATACATACATACATATATAAATACATAAATAAATATAAATACATACAATAATACCATAAATAAAGTGGATAATAAGTTAAAGTGAGGTAATATGAACCCTTTAAGCTTAAGGTCAGTTTTGTCCACTAAACCAGGTCAAGCTGAGTATGTATATATGTGTGCCTTGGGGCATTAGGTGTCTGTACTACATCAGAGGACAGTCAATCTTCAAAGTGGCTTTATGGACGTCGACGAAATTTGGGGTGTCCATATTCCCCACGGTTATGGGTAATATGAAACCCCTGTGTCCATTTTACCCCAAATGAAAAAGCACTGTAATAATTACCAAAAAGGAACACCTTTTAATTCGGTAAATGTTAAAACAGAGGGAATAAGATTTAGTCCATGTGCTGTGTGGTGACCAAACAGTTTCCAAGAAGTGTGGACATCACTATTGGTAAAGTGCTGAATTTCGGTTGTGAAGATCCAAGTTCAAATCCTGATAAAGACTTACATACATAGTATAATGCCTTAAATCACTATAGGCCTATATCTGGAGACACTTTATTTCTCCATGCATGCATCTAGGATGAAGAAAACAAGTGCCTGCATAGAAATCTAATTTTATAAATGATCGAAATGAATAATGAGACTAAGGCGTATCACAAGGTGGATAATATGGCCACCGTCGGTGACCATATTCCACCAGGTGCATACTTTTAGTTCGGATGGTCATGACCACCGATCATATCCATTACTCTGCACAGTTATGTTGGTAGATTGTTGCTTGTACTATAACGTAACAAAGTAATATTGATTTAGATAAATACACTCGGAGATTACAGATCTGGAAAAAGAATGTCGCTAGCATCATAAGAAAATGGGTTATTTCTTTTAGTGTATATATCTTTCCTGGTAAATGGGCAAGAGTGGGTGCGTTGAATATTTCGTCTATAACTACATCACAGCAACATAGATGGCAGCACTGACAAACACTTTAGGCTGAAATATTCAGGGTGTCTATATTACCCGAGGGTCCATATAACCTCACTTTACCCTGAATATGTATATAGATAGGAGGGATTAATGTGGGTGGAATAAAGGTTACAAGATCAGTTCTGTTGTATGGAAAGTCATAATACGTTTGACAGACTACTGTATGTTTGTTAGTGACATTGTTTTTTATCATTCGAGAGGGCAAATTATTTTTAAAAGAGGAATTTATAACAAATTAGCTCATATACATACGGATCTATTATAGTGTGATTGGTAACAAATTCTTTCATTAGATATGTATTAAAGCTTGGGGGAATTGATTTCGGATAATAAGAAAACTTGTGTTATAAGTCACTTATATACCCCACGATGAAGCCGTTTCACTAAAACTAAAATGAAATAAATCACGACAAAAGAATGATATATAGTGTTCTAATAAATTTAGTCCATTTTTAGGGAGCGAGCAAATGCGACAGTAGAAATTTAGGTATATATTCACTGCATGGTTGGTGAGTATATAGGATTCACCCAGATAGAAACACAGCATAGCTGCGTGTACTTATAGAGTGGGTCTGTACACCAGGAAGAGCTCACAGATGGCGACATATATGTAAACTATATGTATATCGTATCAGCAACCTGGTATATATTGTTTGGTGATTTCCGCTGCCTCTGGGTGAAAGCAATATCATCCCTGAACAATCAGTTCAAGCCTTTGTTGAGGATTTTGATGAAATTTGATGAGATTTTGATGCGTCCTATTACAGCCGTGCCTTCAAGCGACTGCGATTCATAAGCAAATTTGATGGCTATTTGCTTAGCGATTTATGTATTACCTTATCTTAATTAGACTGAAGATGATGGTCTTTCACCTGTTCATGAGTTTAAGGTTCGCATGCCTAACGACCCAACAAGAGCACTGGGAAGAGGGGTTATGTCAGAAGGAACAGTGCAGTGCGTGTTAGTGCGTGTTTGTGAGGGTACTCCCCGTCCCTCGGGCTGTTAGTTTGATATCCACATTAAACGCCGCCTTATTTGACCTCAACGGCTTATTTCGGTGATCAACTAGAGAGCGGTGGACAGGGCATTAAGAAAATTTGTCACGCAGATACTGGTTCGGTCGGAAATAGATGTTGCCTTGTGTAAGCGGCTTAGCAGACGAATAGCGGTATCACCTGATTAGGGAGAGAAGGGAATCTATCATGTAAACATGATTACTGCGGTGCATGTCATGATAGCCCATCTCACTTCTCTACCGCAGACAATATTATCGTGTTAATTTTGATCGGCCTGTCCCTTGGATTGATTCATCGACTAACCGACTTATTCAGCAATGGATGTCGCAGTTAGTCAGTTACTTTCCAATATATTCATCGTCCGACCAATTGATTGATTCTAGCCAAACCATTACATATGTGTATTTCGATATGATAACAGCCAGAATTCATGGCCAGCATGCATGCGTTAATCCATAAATGATTCTAAGAAACTCATGGAGAAAAAGTATATAATTATTCGTTTTCATTTTATAGGTATTTTGAGCCGGAGTTCTATAAGTCTCCGGGAACCTGATGGCAGAGAAAACATGGAAGGTTAACTAACTCGTAAAGCGCCTGTCGAGATAGTGGTCTTGAAATGATGAATGAACTAGTGATTATCGTTTATTGTCTCTTCGGTAATGTACAAAACATATCTTGGCAAGAACATTTTACGGCAGGAAACAGTAAGCAGGCTCTGGATTCGAACCTGAGACCCAGTTAGTTATGAATGGCTTTTGGTCAAGAATGTCTTAGTCAGTTGAGTTCTCAAATGTCAGGATATTAAGATGTAAAAGCGAAAATAAATGCCTTCACGATACATATTCATCATTTGCACATTTAGTTTCAAGCGAGTTTAGTTATGTTACAATGGCACGTATTTTCATCGCTTTCTCGGGATTTACACAACTCTCCGTCATTTTTCCAATCAGAGATTGTCGCCAGGCTGATTAACTCTCTAGCCGCCCCGAAGGCCTTGTGGTGCGGCCAGGGATATACTCCATTCTGTGGCGAGAGTCATCTTGGCGGCTCGTCCATCAGCAGATTTACAACGCTCATTAACACAGATCATAGCCCGGAAGATATTACTTCGACATTTTGTTATTAGTCACAGACAAAAAAATTCAAAGTTAAGCCATGCTTGTTTATCTAGATTGCTTCCCACACACCTCACACCTCACACTGCTCTCTATCCCCAGTGTTTATCTGTAGGGCCATAGGCTATCCAACTACAGATTGCGCTCTTACGATACCTCGCCATAGGCTTTAATGTCACGAGTTTCTGTTATACAAGTTGCCTGATGACAGATAACCGATACTCTGGCTTTCAGGTTCTATTCGCTGGGCGACCGCCTATTATTATTGTTATCTCTCTGACCGACAGTTATACCTCTGTGGCCTATAGTTATCCCTTTGTGGCCTGTAGTTATCTCTACTTATCCCTCTCTGATCTACAGTTATCCCTCTCTGGACTACAGTTATCCGTCTCTGGCATCCTGTCATAACTTTTCTAATTGGCAGTTATATTGCCCTGGCGTACAGTTATCGCTTTCCTTTTCTTTCTCCTTGGCATATATTTCTACATCTATGGTAAAACTTCTATTGGCGTACAATTATCCCCCTTTTGCATACAGTTATCCCTCCGGCATGCTGTTATCCCTATCGACTGACAGTTATATTGCTCTGGCGTACAGTTATCACCCTCCTTTTCTTTCTCCTAGGCATATATTTCTACTTGTATGGCACAAAGTCCTCCTACCGGCGAGCAGTTATACCTCTCTGGCATAGTTATCCCTGCCTCTTTCTCTCTCTGGCTCACAGTTGTTGCTCTTTAGCAGTCATTGTTCTCGGACATACAGTTATTGCTCTCTGGTACACAGTTATAGCTCTCTAGCATACAGTTAACTCTCTCTGGCTCACAGCTGCTGCTTTCTGGCACAGTTATCGCTCTCTGATATACAATTGTTGCTATCTGAGACACAGTTGTTGCTATCTGAGACACAATTGTTGCTCTCTGGCATACAGTTATTGCTCTCTGACACACAGTTATCACTCCCTGGCACACAGATATTATTCTCTGACATTCGGTTCTGACAATCTTTCTGACACGTGCAGTTCTCTCTCCAGATAACTGAAAGCCAGAGAGTGCTATCTGTATACCTGAGAGCGATAACTATATACCAGAGCGTAATATCTGCATGTCAGTTATCGCTGTATAACATATAGCCTCATTACCTCCAACATTGCCCCCCCCCTCTCCCTCTTCCCCCTCTTATTTGAGCAATAAAAGGATCTTTGTCAGAATCAATTGCAGAGAAATGAAGTTTCATTTTATTTGTAGAGTTTCGAGAAACTTACTTGGTATGGATTTTTGGGATTGAACTGCGTTGTGTATTTAGGCTACATGTCTCCACATTGTAAATAGGCGCTAAGTTATTACTTAATAAAACCAAGTTCAGTACCCAGTACTCACCACAACCTGCACGCTGCTTTTTAGTGATACATTCTCCAGCCTTGAAATTAATTATTCATTTCTAATCTCCCATACTGTTTGTCACGCAACCTAGGATAAATAAATGAAGCTATAATCAGAAGGGCAAAGGAAATTGTCCAAACTTCAGCAACTCAAATAAACGACAAAATTCTCAGTCGCTTTACTAGAGGCTTGCGGATGGTCGTGTTTTCCCCCGGGCTCTGCCCGGTTACCACCCACCATAATGCTGGCCGACGTCGTGTAAGTGAAATATTCTTCAGTACGGCAATCAAACACCAATCAAACTGATAAATAAATAAATAAATATAATTGTGTAACCGAAGCGTAGTATGGTTAGGCCCTTTGTTTGTAACGCGCTGAATGACTGTGTAACCCAAGAGTAGTATGGTTAGGCCCCTGAATTTTAAACTCTAAGAGGTAACTTTAGGGAATTTTTGAATTTCTAAATATAGCTATGCGTTGTTTGCCTTACATTTACAACGGACACAAAGCCGATGGTACTACTTCATGTGCTGAGTATTTGTACTACACGGTGAAAGATGTTTATTGTATGCTAAATTATTTGCATTTATGAAAACATGGCAAAATACATGTTTTTTGAAAAGAAAAAAATTACCATTTTGCTGTCTTTTTTATTATGTTTATGTTTTATTTTAGACATGTGTTTATTTCCTGAGGTCAAAGATGTTGGGATGAAAACAACAAAAATGAAAGTTTTTTCTCAACCGTTCCACTCCATAGTATTAGTCACATTGGTAGTCAAGTAGCCTGTAGGAGATCTGATCAAGTGCCGACATACCTACGTCACTATAGTGTTACACCTGACACGAAGCCCGTCCCTATACTCCCCCTACTCAGTCACGCCATGCCTTGTCGACCGGTATTTGGCTTATTCCTCTACTCCTGGGCACCAAGCGAGGTGGATTCAACGATACTGATTTTAAAGTCTTTTAATGTACGGCTCAACTCGGAATTGAACCCTGGGTGTACCAGTTACAAGTCTGACACGCTCCACACCGCAGCAGGCCGTGGAGATAGTTGACCCCAGGCACTACGATTTCCACCGCCCATAAAGCTGAACGACTTTAAATCAATGAAAAATTCTGGAGAACGTCTTTACACGCGAATCAAAAAGGATTTATTTATTTATTAGATTGGTGTTTTACGTCGTACTCAAGAATATTTCACTTATACGACGGCAGCCAGCATTGTGGTGGGTGGAAACCGGGCAGAGCCAAATGGAAACCCACGACCATCCGCAGGTTGCTGGAAGACCTTCCCACGTCTGCCAGCATGAGGTGGACTTGAACTCACAGCGACCGCCTTGGTGAGAAACTCCTGGGTCATAACGCTGAGCTAGCGTGCTAATCAACTGAGCCACGGAGTCAAAAATATAAATAAATAAATACCACATACATGTTCAAGTTTCCGCGACAAGCAGGGAACGGTGGAGAGGCGTCGCAAAGGCGGCAACTGGTTCATTGCAAACAAAGCTTGCGTGACCATGCCAGTTGTCCGACTGGTTTAGTTCAGAGACTGCATGTGATGCCATTTGAACAGGATAGGCCTCATACCTACAATTGTTTTCAGCCGTGGAACGTATTCAGATTTCGATACGAGTAAGTCGTTGTTCTCAAGCCTTACGTGCCAGTCATTGCTCTTCGTTTTTGTTAAATTTTACATTGGGAAATGAAGTTTTTATTGTGGTAAGCTATAGTGTCGTGGTAAGCTATGGAGTGTTGAGTTATATAGCTGATGTTGGACAGCTCATAGATATTCTTCTTCGGATAGGTAATAGAACACATTATGTGAAAAGAAGTCATATATGTGTTATACAAATACAGAACAAGACATTTTGTTGTTTTCACGAAAGAGGGCATCGGTAGTTGACACAAATCCTTACATCAGTTATATTTTTGTCTGAATATGATGCATGTGTGTTGTATCCCGGAAATCTGTTGGTGGACTAAGCAAAGGCCTGGTCCCTTTGCATTGTTTTCATGTCATTGTATATTAAATCTGATGACAATACACCCTTTTGAGCAATTCTAGACCACAAATGTCTGAAAAATACCAATTAACATCAGTGCATATTTTTACCTATTTCTGTACAAACCATGGTGCTAGGCGTGTAACTTGCTACTGTTTATGCATTTACATCAGTAAAACCCCAACTCAGGTACATATAAATTGACAGAAAGACACGTATTTCATGCCTTACATATGACCATTTCCCAACCATCACACTGTCTTCGCTGCTCTGATTTTACTCTCTATGCTGTACTTTGTTTTATATATCTCAGGGGACCATAAAACAAGACAAGCGGTCGATCACATTTATTATAACTCACCTCAGTGATATCATGACTTAAACATTAATATGCAAGGCTTTATTTAAATTTCTCGTTAAACTTATTAATTTGTATCTTTTTTTGTAGAATTTAAGACGCCCTCCTTCTTGCATGTTAGAAGGAGTCGTTCGTGGATTCGATCAGCTTCCTAAGGTAATTTCTGCGCATCAAATCTGCAGAATATACAATACCCACTCCTCACATGTTTGTTCTGATGGAGAACGTGCATGTCGATTTTCTTACTGGGGTATTTCCCGGAGGTCTCAAAGACTGATGTGGTCACATGACGACTGTCATCGTCACAGGAGGTTTATTTGAATGTCATTTTAAGTTATTATTGTTCAGGGATGAACATGGGTTGTACGGTCCACCTTTTACGTGCAGTATAAGTAACAGACCCAACAACGGTTCAACAAAACACTATTTAATAGCGTTGTCTTCACAAATTCAATACGTCCTGACAACGGAAGTAGAATTATCAAAGGTACATGCGCTTTAAGACAATTAATTATAGCCGTGTCCACCACGACCGATGTCTGTTGAGAGCTTGACACTAAGAAGTAGAAATGATTTGCTCATGGAATTGCATTTAGTTCAGTTTCCTGTGGTCAACGAAAACGGTATAGCCGGATATGAAAGAATTCCTCCTACGTGTTATTTCACTTTCCATTGCTTTTGTCGCAACGATATGGTTTAAACATTACCAATGTAGTACTAAACTTCAGTCATTTATCCAGTGTTTTTTGTATGCCTATTCTGTCATAACCTTTCATCGATGCAAAATTCGCCAAAGGTTGGGTGAATTGCAGGATAAATAGCGGAGTCAACAGCTGTAAATACCAGTGAGCCGACCGTGGAGGCCCGCACTTAATCGGCTATCTAGTTCTGCATGTGTGCCAGTCACGGCTGGCTATTGATGCGTCACGTCGAGCAGGGGACCGCTTTTCACTTATCGCCCCTTCCCCAGAAAGTTAACTGTTTTCTCTTATCGACGTTGTACTGAGAATGGGCAAAGCGTGCGTCATTACAAATTAGCCAATCACAGACACGCGGGAGGCGGGAAGGAATTAATGGGAAATCTGATAAATAGTAAGGAGTCGCATGAACTTGCATCAGACAGGGGCGGTCCAATCTCTCTGCCAGACAACGCTCAACAACAATCAGGTAAGATACTTCACTATAACTGACATACTCAGGTAAGATAACGTATCGTGCATGGCGAATGTAGAGGGGCCTTTTAACATCGATCTGGTACTCAAAGATTACTTCTGCCACAGGTATTGTAACAAATACTGATGTAAAGATACATCAACTAAAAAAAAAACGCGAGTAGAGCCACACCTTTGCCTCCTTAAATGCGCCATCTTAGCGAACATATATACATATATATCCAGTAGCTAAATGGATTACGTCATTACCACCAACAGTTTTTACAAGACAGTATTTTCCATGTTTGTATCCATTCCCAAGTGTATTTTTCGCCAAAATCAAACCATTGGCATTATAGATTTGGTAATTTGTCTTTGGTATATTGTCTTTAGTGTGAACATTCATTCAACATTCATCTTTGAATTCTTTTTCCACTCATAGGCTATGTTATTGTTCGCTTCCTAATTTCTGTTCTGACTTTATCTTTGGTTTGTAGAGTTATCACTGTTTTCGTTTGTGATAACAACACATTTTCAAACGTATTTTGTTCTCCAAGCTGTAAGTCGCAATTTACACCCGTTCACTGTCTTTTACGAATTGGCAATATCTCAGTGGCGTTAATTTTTTTCCCTTTTTTAATTTGGCTAATTGCTTTTCCTGTCACTGTTAAAATTGTGTATTGCCAAGTTTATTTACAAATATATTATGCAGGAAGTCAGCCTTAATTGTAGCTAAGAAGGAACTACGTTTCATTTATCTTGCAAATCATAAGTCTGAGATTGTTTGCCAAATCTCATTCTAATTCTACTTGGGCTGTTTGTGTGACCTTAATTATTTAACACAAGCATTTCCTGGAAATAAAATAAATGACACATGTCCATTTGTAAACGTCTTTGGCTGTCGAAACACCGATCTCACTTATCGTATAATGATGCTGGGGCGTTTATAACCTATGCTGATTGCTTTGTTATTGTTGACTGCCGATGAGTGACATTGTTGTTTGTGTTTCTTGTCACAGAACCATGGATTTTGCTGGTAGAGATGGAAGACCGTGGACAGCCGCTATCCTGCTACTTAGTTTCTTGGCCGCAGTACACTGTGTTCCCATAGAAAGTCCAGAAGACTGTTTTGAACCTTGCAAAGACATTGACAATGAAGAAGAGAAAGAGCAGTGTGTGTTAAAAATTTGCCCAGAGTTGAACACGAAGGGTGTGATGGGCGCCTTTGTTAACACAGGGGAAGATGACGAGACGGAACCCTTCGATTCTGAAGACAAAAGGGCATCTCATTTTGTACGAATTGGAAAATACTCTCCTAATTCCTTTGTACGTATAGGAAAAGCAAACCCAGGCTCATTTGTACGAATCGGTCGTGCCAACAGGAACTCTTTTGTTCGGATAGGCAAATCTTTACCGCGATACTTTTTACGGATGATCAAAGGAAATCCAAGTTCTTTCGTGCGAATTGGCAGAGCGAATCCTGGCTCTTTCGTACGTATAGGCAAAGCTGGTCAGTCATCGTTCGTTCGAATCGGCAAGTCCCTAGAAGATGGAGATACTCCCTCAAGTGAAGAAGACAAACGTATCGGTGCGTTCGTAAGAATTGGAAAAGCAAACCCAGGGTCATTTGTCCGAATTGGAAAAGGAAATCCAGGTTCGTTTGTACGAATAGGCAAGAGCAATCCTTCTTCGTTTGTAAGGATAGGCAAATCCGCTGAGGAAGACAAATCCAGTCAGTTGACTGAGCAGAATCCCCAGGCTCCGGTTCACACGAGGCAAGACCCCTCAACTTTTTTGAGGCTCGGCTAATACGGACCATGAGACCAGGCCAATATGACGATTTTCATAGGTAAGAAACTTTTATTTCTTATTTAAAACTATTTACACACCTCATTGGAGATTTTAGTTACAGGCACCTCTGTATGGAAGACGACAACGCTTGTACAAAAATAAACGTAACTGTGCCTTTGTAACGATTTGATTACTGCCTCTCTAAAAATAAATCACAGTGTGAAATCCTTGTGTAGACAGTACGAAAATGTGTCTCGTATTTATGGAAAATGTCCCAACTCATTGTTTTTAAATGTAAGTGTAAGTATCAATAATATATTTATTCTTCTTTATGGAGTTTTCGTTTTCTTCATTAAAAATCTACATTTTTTCCTCCTGATTATATACCAATTCATTTTCATTGGTAACAAATTTCAAGGTACAAGCGTCTCGATAAAAACAGTTGGGATCACATATCTTAAATATATAATAATTTCAACTTTGTTGCAATGTAGTTAGCCATTTTTAGTATAGAGAAACATTATTATTTCTTGCCTGATACATTTAGTTAAAATCATCTCAGCTTTAATAGCTCTCTACAAATCACAGCTTAAGATTAATAATCTAAACTCTTAGCAGTAGCTTAATACATATTTAAAACGCATCTCCGTAGTATGGGCGTGATTACGCAAACCAAAGTGGCAAGAATATTTCCTGAATTTTTGTATAAGACAAGACGCTAAATAAATGCTTCCCGTGGGAACGCTAGACCAAGAGCGTCATGAACTGAACTGTGTGCTAACACTGGAAATGTCACGTCATAAATATCGTGATTTATTTAAAGACGTCGTTTCTTGGCTAAAGAACACAAAAACTTGCACATCTCGCTGTTATTAGCTCCAAAAGTAAATGCTCCATCATGCAAAGGGATTCGTGCCCCATTTGAATCTGTAAATTGAAATTGTAAAATCTTGTAAAACAAATTACAAAAATTTTCGCTCATTACCATTTCCAGTCTATAAGCTGGCAACAAAGGCATGCCTGAATTCGCAAAGTTACAAAGAAATATAATGAACTGATGAGGGGAATAATTTCACCACTTCATTTCTGATTTCATCAGAACAATGTTATTAAAATGACGTGGAGATTGTAGCTAACAACATTACAGAATGGTATCTTTACGCATGCTTATATTATTAGCAGACCAAACTCTTAACTAAGTTTAAGGGGAAGTTTCAGTCTTTTTCAGGTGAACTAACATTAAAACAGCGTGCATCTCATATTCATCAACAAGTTTTGTAACGCTATTTATTTTTGCTAATTTTAACACAGCCATGCCATATGTGCAAATCTTGTTAATCAAAATATAAAGTTTCGTGTCTAATGTGTATTGCGTGGGTGATGGCTGGTTTTCTTCCGTTTAAATACCTTCACAGCCATCTCTACACTTCAGTTTTACTGCTTTGTTTCATTGTGGTATCCTTTTTACCGGATGTAGTGGCTAATTAGAAAACGCCCATCAGTTTATCCACGGCTAATTACTCATCCGTCACAAGGAATATTACTAAATTATAGTTCAGTGATTTGCCGACGAGGGTAATCAACTAGGCTTTATTTGGGCAATCCATAATCAATTTTACTTGCTTCATGTTCACGTCTACCCCTGTGATTCATTGTGAATAGGGCTATGTTGGCCCATATGACCTGTCCATAGTACTGAACCCGGTGCAAATCTGACGGTGCTTATACCCTCTCACATATGTAGAAACTGAATGGTCGGGGCTAAACGGGGCTCCAGATATATAAGCGCAGCGCTATTTATGGTATTTATCAGAATGCGGATTTGTTTTTTTACAGAAATATATGGTCATGTGCCAAAGTTATATTGCGACTGAAGGGCATCCGTACTGATTGTTAACTGACGGTGATAATCTATCAACCACAGAATTCCGGACGACAAGTTCCCCCAACTTTCATCGCTACCCTCAGAACACATTACCCTGTCTCAGTCGAGAGTATTAAATAGCGTTGGCATTCTTCGGACTAGCCGATTGATCTGTTTGATACGCTCTACAAAGCCAATTGATTGCTGCTCACGTTGGATGACTTTCACGTCCCCCATATATCAACGTCTCGCTGCATCTCAAAGCGGTCAAAATCTTTGATCTACAGACAGATGGAATCATAACTCTGTCGTCCGCAATGTCTGCCTTCCATACGATATTCAGATTCCATACCTCCGGTGCGTCTGTTTTGTCGTACAGGAATACGTATGGGATTGACTGACTTAATAGCTGATCTTCAGTTTACTTCGTTAATTGCCAGAAAAGTAAACGCACAAATATCTAATCGATAACACAGCAGCGAGTGAAGGATGGCCACTTAAGATCTTGAAATAAAAATGAAATCCAGACATTGTACTCAAAGATTTGTGTGAATAGTGTCTTTAAGAAATCAGTTGTTTTGGCCAAAGTCTTACATTAACAAAATACGAGTCATTGAATGGAGTGTACCGGAAGTAGCCTACTTATCCCAACAGGAAACAGGCTCAGCTATGTTATCACTTATTGTTGAACAGAAATCGATATTCAGACAATGGAAGGGCAGACAGAACAAAAGTTAAATCGGAGAAACTCGTGATTGCAACGGTGAGCAGTGACTGCTAAACTCGATGCCTTCGTAGCTATTCTGGAACAAACACCAAGCAGGTACTGAGACACTATGAGGGAGTACTGACGGAGGATAGAATGGGTTCCAGGTTTCTTTGTTCTTCAGAATTTACCTGAAATATACATGCAGTCTGGGCAGTACTGAGTTGGCCACCTGACGGCAGATCAAGCCAAGCGGAAATGAGTAGGCATCAATTTGAATCTGAGGGCGTGGGTACAGAACAAGCTGTTGGTCCGGACGCGTCACAGCCAATTGGTGGGATATGTCCACTTGATGGGAAATCATGAGAAACACGAGCAGACATTCTCCCGGCGGCAATAGTCTCCGTCTCTACGGACGACTGTCTTATAACCGACGCTCATGCTACAAGAAACATTGCTTTTATAAAAAGATGTATCTGCCGTTATTAAAACTGGTCCGGTTTGTCGAACCGGATATAGAAAAGAAACGTGAGATCTTGGAAGTAATATCCCAGTCGTTTAACGCCCCAAATCCGCACCAGATGAGTTCTTTCTCATATTTGTGGCGTCTACCGGAAAGGTTGACAGCTCGGGCGGTAATCTTTTTTAGCACCGATTAAATAATCTTGCCCTTGCTCGCCCCTCTACGAGTTCCACAACAATTGTGTTGACTCTTCGCACTTTGAGGATGATTGGTTGGAAAACAAAAAATTTCAAACTTCACCTTTTTGTGTTGTAATCAGCTTGTATCACATCGTCGGTTTTACTCATGGAACTGTCAATGTGTGCATTAAAGCCAGCCCATCAGTTCCTATAATAATATTTCATGACGTGATAAAGTTATCAAAAATTAACAGCCTGTGGTGAACGAAGTTAATTATATAATACGATACAGTTAAAGAGAATTACCTCACACTACCCCATAGCGTGCACGCTTCACCTCAATAAAACGATCTTTAACCTTACCCGAGAACATATACAACCAACCGCATGCATTTACTTGTCACAAGTCAAAGCTGTTCTTAGGAAACTTTGCAAAGCGGCCAATGATAGCAAAATAGGCCTCATTTCTTGCAGGATTGAATATACCACATCTAGTGGCCCAAATAAGATGAATATCGTTAATTTGCCTCTGTATAGAATAGGATTACGATGGAGATCAGCTTATAGAATATAGCTAAACGAGCACGACTCCACATCAAAGAAGCGATCTGAAAAAAACATGAGCTGCATCATTTCTTTGCTCTGACGTCTGGATAACGCACATTCATTTCGATCTCGTCCGAAAACCCTGGTGTCTGCCATTCAGAGAAGTTAAACATGTTCATCTAATGGACTACTAATTTAAGCGGGTAGCATGGGTGTGACATTACTTATTATTACAGAGGGCCTCCGTGGCTCAGTCGGTTAGCGCGCTAGCACAGCGTAATGACCCAGGAGTCTGTCACCAATGCGGTCGTTGTGAGTTCAAGTCCAGCTCATGCTGGCTTCCTCTCCGGCCGTGCGTAGAAAGGTCTGCCAGCAACCTGCGGATGGTCGTGGATTCACCCCGGGCTCTGCCCGGTTTGCTCCCATCATAATGCTGGCCGCCGTCGTGTAGGTGAAATATTCTTGAGTACGGCGTAAAACACCAATCAAATAAAATAAATAAATTATTATTACATATGATTTGTTCCTAACTGATACTAGTAACTAGAGATGAGATAACTACTTTTTACTTTTACTACACTCATCACGTGGTGAATAAAGATAAGACTGTAAATAGGCCAATCCAGTAAGGCCTCCATTCAAAACTCGGTGATTCCTATATCACCAAAAAATTACAAAAATCTCAAAGATATTTGCTCAAGTCTAAAAGGTTTCTCAACGTACTCCCATAAATGGAGACTGAGAGAATAAAGCTAAATTCTCCTTCATACCGAGATGCACGTTTTTAAGGAATCCGCGTGGGCCTGGACGCCTCATCACTGTGTTTGTATTATCAAATTCTTGTATAATTCCAGTTACGAGATGTCGCAGTGGATTCACTGGATTCTTTCTCCTAGATAAACACCAAGTCTTTACAATAGTCAAATAAGAGGGGCACCAAAATCTGCCCGCGAATACAGCTAGTCTTTCGCCGAGAGAGGTCCTCGGCACATATCTCCCAAAAGACGACCCTTGATGATACACTCTACTATTATAAAAAAACCCTAAATCTATTCAAAACCATAACAACACACGTAACCAGGATTTGTGAATCCCCGATTTGTTAGCTTAGTAAACCACTGCAGCTGTCTTTTTCTGATAGATAATCCATTATAAGAATGCAGTTTGGAAGGAAACATGAAGCATGATTATCATTTCAGAACTATGTTTCTTTTATTAATTTATGAACCAGGTCTTTTGAATTTACTTCTTTTGAGCAGGGATGTGTATGCGAATTTGAATGAGTGAGAAAGAGATTGCGAAAATGAAACTGTTAAATAATTTATCTAGCCGTACATCGTAAAGGGAAAAGTTGCAGCGCTACATTAGAACTTTTCCTGTAATTCAGATCATGAAGTTACGATTATAATTCATTTTGTCTATCAAAAGTTGTCAGAAAATGGGAATTCATTCTGCTTCAATTTCCATTCCGTCCCAGTTGTAGTACACAAATGTAGTCAAACGATTGGAGCTGTTAATTTGGCAATACGACGTCAATATGTAATTTGTGATCGGGGGGAAACTGGTAACTAAGTCAAAGGAATAAATAATTAAAAAGCAGCTAATCCTCTGTAATCTGTGCGGCGACAATTGGTAATCCAGGTACACAGCGAGCATAACGCATCCATTTCATTATAGCTGACCTTGGAAGATATTGTATTTCCAAGAAGATTCTCTTCGCCCAGAATAACACTTCAGTGTCTTAACACTACAAGTATGTCACAAAACACCACAGTCTGGCAATTATTCTGCACGTTGAGGACCTATAAGTGGAATACAGCGAGGCATTGGTTGTTAACCTCGATTATTTCAACTGCTAGCCTCAGCATCCAACAGTCTATAGAGTTCAGTTATTGCCAGAATTCGGCTGTCTGTAGAGTTCAGTAGTTTCGAGAATTTAAATATTTCACCATTTCATTTCAACTGTCTTTTGTACTCATTTGTTCATGGAACTCGACGGCCCCCAGTTTTCAGTTGTTTTCAGAATCCATCTGTCTCTAGCACTCATTTGTTCATAGAGCTCAAGGGTCCCCAGTTTTCAGTTGTTTTCAGAAGCCAAGAGTCTCTGGCACTCATTTGTTCATAGAACTCAACGGCCCCCAGTTTTCAGTTGTTTTCAGATTCCAACTCTCTCTAGCACTCATTTGTTCACATAACCCAACGATCTCCAGTGTTCAGTTAATTGTTTCCAGAAAACTGTTTTTAGCATGTCGCTTTGTGATACATATGTTTAAACCTCAACCTTCGTGGTCTGGCATATAGATTTTGTGGACGTCACATCGCTTTTATGTCACGTGAAATAAATCTGTCCTTATTTTTTTTTCTTTGTATTTGCAGGTAGAGGCATGTCACAAAACTGGTGGTTGACGAAGATACGGCCCGATTGCGCAGTCAACGACAGAAAGAGACTGGCAGGCCCCTAGCAAATTCGTTTCTCCATCCATATCAGCTCTACGTTTTAAAAGCCATTTATCTCGCTTCATTTAAATCTGTTCTGTGTTATCTCATTAGGCGACAATCGTACTTTCTATTACAACAGTAAGGTTTACCTAAGTATTAGGCAATTAGAGTGCAGGAAATAGTGGGTTTACACGGAAGCAATGAAAGGTTACTAGCAAAAAGATGCAAGCTATTTTCAATATTCGGAAATATTTTACATATTACTTAAAATGCCCCATATATCGTTTATTAACGGAAAGTAATAGATCTTGTATTTTTAGAATCATGTCGACTGTGCCAACTGGATGAGGATCTAACCGAATGTCTCGTGAAAATATGTAACATAATTCGCTTGAATAAAATACTACCCTGTTTTATTTTTCATTTTGTTAGTATGTATACCTTTCATCAAGCCTTAAAATACTTTCAGCTACCATTAATCTGTAGCTCTATGACATGGTAGACCATACAAAGGTGGCAGTTTTTCGAACCGGTTGTAAAATAACATGCGTATTGAAATCCAGCTGTCTCTCCTTCGGCTGGGGCTTTAAGTTAACAGGTATGTCGATAACCTGTCGAAGATCGGTGGTTTACTCTGAGCAATACGCTTTCCGTCACGCATAAACATAGTTAAAGTGAAAAATCCTTACACACTGCGTTTCATACCAAGACACATTTGTAACTCCTGTCAAATAAACATCTAAAAATAACATAATCACTAACGAACACGAGTTAAAAATCTGAATGCGACGTCAGACACCAACCCAGCTAATAGAAAAGCAGCGTCTTAAATAACAGAACTATCGGTACGTCATTTTCAAAAACGTCATTTCCTTTTACACAGTTTTTGAGTACGGCAACAATTGATACATGTGGGACCGCTTCGGTGGCCTGTTGGTTATAGCGTCCGCCTTGAGGTCGGCAGACCCCGGGGCCAAACCTGAGTCGGGTCATATCAAAGACTTTAATAATAGTACTTGCTGCTGCCTGGCTTGACGCTCAGCTCTTAGAGGTTAGAGCAAGGAAACATGACTGCTTAGCCCAGTGTCTGTATAATGTGACTCGGTGGAGTGTCATGACTGGTGTCTTCGGTGGCGGCAGCATTTTATTGACATGGACTCGCACTGACACAATATATGTGCACACACCTAATGACTCCTGGTCCACATATGACTGAAAAAAATGTCAGTAAGACATTAAACACCAAGCATGCATAGACACATACACTGAAACATGTGTTATCATACGACGACAGTGATCTTCCAACCCAGCAACATTGTTTGGTTCCTCAAGTCATTCTATTGTTTCTGGGGCCCTGCTAACATTAACCAGTCGATGACTCTCGTTAGGTTTCTTACATGTAGTCACTGATGATCTCTTCCTTTCCATTAAAATTTGGATCGCTCTACATGCAGGTGGTAGTTTGTTCGTTACATACAGGACAATGTGCCAGTTACTTGCCATGACATTGAACACAAATGAATGAATGAATCAATCATTTACAACATAATTCCACTGTATCCTGAAGACCGGTATTTACAACACAATTTATATCGCAAGGTTCTTGAAACGTGTTTGTATTTTATTTTTGAACGATGTCCACACCTACATGCCGAAACTTTAAAGGCAAAAGGGCATATATCTTAAAAGGAGCGACAACTTTAATAACTTCTGCACAATGTCAGTGGATATGTTTTATCAGTTATGCTCTCTTTAGTAAATAAGTAAAGTAGTTGGAACGGATTTATGGCGTCAGAAGAACAATCTAAAGCGAAATAAAAAATTAGGTTCAGGATGTACGCCCACTTCGTTATATGAAAGCACTTCTAACGTTGAAATTTTATCTCGTAACTAAATCCTCGTTGGAGAAGTTCGGATTCATGTTATACGTGAACCATACGTAAAACGTCATGAGAATTTGTGGTGACGTCATCGGCTTACGAGTTCCAGTCTCACGTTCATGGAGAGAAATGACACGGAGATATGCATTTTACGTAAGATGAAAACGTGAAAATTGCTCAGCTTTCTGAGCAATAATACGCTTTGCAGCCATGGAAATATATTGAGTATAGTATCTAATTTCTCTATCTGTCTCTGCTTGGACGGCGTATTTTGTTCTAAAACCTCGTAGTACTTGGTCTCATGGACGAACAGAGACCAACAACAACAAGGGTTAGAAAAATTGTGATGCTTTGCAGGTTATTGTTGACAACGTCTTACTACTACACGTTGATTCTCTACACGTTTACGTTCGTTTAAGCGTGCAGCTGAGCCAGAATGCATTCAGTCGTAGCGGTATTTTACCTGACGATATTGCTGCCTGACCTCATTGCCTTTCGTGGTCCCGTCACCCCAAAACATTCCCACCAAACAGCATGTCCACCTATCAACATTCTCATCTACATGTACTTCCAGCACAAAAACCTTCATCGTGAGATATATGATGAAAGAGAAAAGAAAAGCTAGGTATCTATTTAGCCTGAAGCTCTTCGGGTATAACCTGTGAATATGCTTTGTTCTCCCAGCACAACCAGCCAAACTCTACCACACGTTAGCCATTGAGGTTTTTATTACCATAGATAGATAATCTTTTTTATTGACGGAGAAATAGTTACAATAAACATTAGCCTAAGGCTGGTGAGTCCGACATTATAAATAACACAGAACAACTGTTAAAAAAGATGCACATTACATGAAAAAAAGTATATGTATGTATGGAATTATATGATTAATAAAACAAATTTTTCTTTATTTTGGCTCTTAAAGGGGCCCCCGTGACTGAGGGGGGTTCGCAGCACGGCGCAGTGATCCAGGAGCCTCCCACCAATGCGGTTGTTGTGAGTTCAAGCCAAGCCCATGCTGACTTCCACTCTGGTCGTACATGGGAAGGTCTGTCAACAACCTACGGATGGTCGTGAGTTTACCCCGGGCTTTGCCCTGTTTCCTCCCACCATAATGCTGGCCGCTGTTGTATAAGTGTAATATTATTGAGTATGGCGTAAAATTCCAATCAAATAGATAAATAAATAAATTTGGCTTCTGTACTCACCTGAATATTTTATTCATTTATAAAATAATGAATAAGGAGACAAAACGAAAAATTCATTCTCAATTAATATTGCGCAGAATTAAATATTTGTAGGTGCGCAAACTCACCCTTGTGGAACGTCATTGGTTTCCAGTTCCTAAATAATAAATAATAGTTCCGATATACGGATTCGTTGTGGCCGATTTTAGCTCCGAGTATAGCTCCTTAATGTTTACAGGCCATGTCTGAGAAAACCACACATGTGTTTAATTCTTTAATTACTAGCTCATGCACATGTACCATAAACTCAAAGTCCATGAGAATGACGCCCATAACTTTTTGGTTTCTGAGACATTCCCTCCAAAATTCTACTAAATACATTAGCACATACTGGCAGCTATAACCCACTCCTTATGCGGATATAAACGATAACATTAATTTATTTAGGAATACATTCATCTACTCGGCTTTCGCCCTTTCACATATTTTGGAAAAAGCATTTAAAGCACATACTGATCTACAATTTGCCTTTTCACGGTTATCTCCCTTTTGTAAATTCTAGAGTGAGAATTATAGCTATAAGGTCCGACCAAAATGCATTCAAATTCACTTATTTATTGACCAGATCACACAAAGAATAAGGAATTACTTCACCAGTAAGTTTTTGGATTTTAGCTGGTGACATGTTTAGTTCAAATTATCTACTTTACCAGGTATTGGGGTGTCGCTAATCAGTTGGGAGTAAAAAAGACACATGTAAATGTTTATTCATTCACGTTTATTCAGCAGCTGTAGTTACGTAAGTTTGATGTGAAATTTAGTGGTGATAGTTTGTATACGAATATCTGTTACAACGCCTAAATTAGGTAAATACAACAAAGGTCTCAAAATGTAAGTGCCATTTTGCTCAGAGGTGATTGGCCCAGAGGTGATTGGGCAAGTGAATCAGTCTAACCAATGTTTTTGGAGGTTACAACGCGGCTTGGTATTAAACCCACGTGTTTTGCGTTGCTGAAGTTTTAACTAAATCTTGACTTGGTACCATTACAACGTTTCTAGTAAACGTTTCAAAGTATTCCTGGCGGTCTTATAAAAACACATCTTTTATTTAAATCCTGACACCAGTTCTAACATCTAATAAACATATTAACTTAATCATGGTTTACTAATGCAATCACCGCTTTACATTTAACACCTTGTTGTGGATCACGTTCAGCAAAACAAAGGAGGCACTTGCTAATTTTTTTTTGCTCCAGGTAGCAGACCTTTACAAAGAAGTATATTGCTGTGGGCGGGATAGTTTAGATAAGAACATGTGCTTTGTGGAAGGATGGTCTTGTTGTTGTTGGCGATGGTGTTCTTCAATTTCATAGTCGCGGAACGCATTTTTGACAGGCGCGTGCTTGGCACATCCGTAATTTTTCTGGTTGGAATGAAAGAGCATACAGTTATAATAAACAATGCTGAAATGGTGTAAGCGATAGTTCTGACATTAACTCGGCTGATTTTATTTGAAATTTACGCACCTTTTTTTCCTACCTATGACATATGCGCTAAAAGTATTAATTAACAGTTATGAATCCGAAGGACATTTTGCGCTGGAAATTTACATGCTGTAATAATTCCTTTTGCAAAATTGACGTACGATTATTCTTGGTCACAATGTAAGCAGCACCTACATAATCACATAATTTCTTTCTCCATAAATAGGTTGGATGTAAATATCAAAAGGGTTGGCTCGAGTCCGGCTTCAGGTTAACAGCTCACAGTACTCGCCCAGTGGACACGTATATAGGGAAATCCATACCAGATCGCTTGTCAGGATCTAGGTGTTTAGAATGCTCTCGAGGAAGCTAAAGCGACGTGAATGCACATTGAGTAGATTTCGCGTTCTGAAAATGTTCCTTAGATTTCTTTAGAAACCTTAATTGGTAACTTAACTACCTTGGCGTCGCGCTAACGTGTGCTATTGTTGTCAACTGCAAACAAAATTGTATCGAGTAACAACGTAGCACCAGTGTGCTACTGTCTGCTTGCGACCAGCTTTCTCGTCAGTGAAGGAAGTTCTTTAGCACTTTGGACAAACAATACACCAAAAGTGTAAGCCTTGCCTGTTAACAAGAGGAGAGACGAAATCTACGTAAGCCATTAAAACATAATTGATTTATAGGGTGTTAAAACATGACGTCACGTGCTGAGAACTATAGCCCAAATGACAAAGGAAAGAGCCGCGCCTTACTCGTGATTTGAAGAAGGCAATTTGAGTCGGCTTTTGAGAGTCCTGTCAGCAGACAAACTTAGCACTGAAATGTAATATCTAATCCTAGAACAATAATATGCCTTATGAGTCGGCATCAGAAATAATGAAAACTCGCATTAAATCATCTCCCAACCAATTACTTGGTGTGCGGCTAGAGGAGACGTAATCAGGGCTAAACTATAAGGCTTAATCGAATCCTATAAAGCGGGCTATCCAGGAACAGCATGTCGCACGAACGGAAATTATTATTGATTAAGCGGGAAAAGGGGGAGGGGGAATGATTGATTGGTGAAATGACTAGGGCTGGAGATGGAAGCCTACAGTCAGTAGGCGTAGGCTTTAGTGCTGCAACACGACGGCGTTCGGTGATTATACATTGGACTGAATGATTGACGTCGTATTGGCTTCTTACCTGGCTTTGGGGCACGCGCAGAGCACAATTACCTGTAAATGTTTGCTGGTCTGAGATAATCCAGTTTTCGGTGTTACTGTAGAAGACAATGGGTGTTTTTGTTTTCTTTTTAATGTTAAAATTTCCAGGGATACAATCATTGTTCGTAGATACTTCCTTTTCATTTAGGCGTTTCGAAAGGGATTTAATTGAATATTAAACTATATTTTTGTCAAGTTTTGGATTGCAAGAAAATGTTTTCTAAACTTTGACTTGTAATCAACACAAACCTGTCAAAACCACAAAGCGGAAGCCGTAAAAAGCGGAAACCATGAAAGAAGCCACAAACATGTAACTCTGGTAGAAAAAATGCCATCATTCATTTTAAGTTTATTTCATTACACAGTGTCAAGGCATGTGCATCATTGTTATTTTTTACTCTTGTCACATTAAAAATACTCTGATTTGGATGAAACAAGGCTTCCATGCAATCTCTGCTTATGAACATTACTGGCGGTTAGGGTTTATTCCAATTCAGTCAAAAACTGAAGTAAACTTTAAAATATAAGTATCTGTAAATAGCTATACCTATGGGAACATGCCTAAACGGGTATAACACAGGCGTTGTAAAAACGCGGTAAAACGATGGCACTCGTAGCAGTTAGACTTATAGACTAAGCCGCCCACATTCAGTTCCATTCACGAAATGTATGTACAACCCCATGTTTGCCCACTCCCTTTTGTCTGCCAGTGCCCTACCGCCACTGAAGAATTATGCCGAAGACACCTGACATGACACTCCACTCAGTCACATTATACCGACAATTGGTCCAACCAGTCCTGTTTCCTTGCTCTAGCTTCCCAGTGCTGAGCACCAAGTGAAGGCAGCAACAAGTACCAAGTCTTTGGTATGTCCAGACTTGGAAAAACGTTAATCTCCCTTGAAACATGTGAAGATACTGTCAGGGTCTTCTCCATATAGCCCCCTTGTTTAAAAACAGAAAATCTGATGCGGGCTGTGTTCCCATTTCCACACTAACTGCTCTATATCGTTTGAACTCGGTAGTTTGGGTTGTGCTTTCCTCAACTGGTACTGACAAAAACTGATTTATTTTTGCCCCGCGGTAATCCTGACCCTGTTATTCGTAAACAGTCCCGACCATAAGGCAACAACTGAAACAAAGTATTGTACTGGACAGCATAATAGCTTCATCAACACCACATGACTGCGTTTCCCAAACTAAGATAACAGTTATTTTCACAATTGTTGATATATTGCCTATGGCTCTTTCAATGGTTTTAAGTCACACGTTTCATGAGATTATTTTGAGGGGCCTCCGTGGCTCAGTTAGCGCGCTAGCCACCCAGGAGTCTCTCACCAATGCGGTCGCTGTGAGTTCAAGTCCAGCTCATGCTGGCTTCCTCTCCGGCCGTCAGTGGGAAGGCTTAGCAGCAACCTGCGGATGGTCGTGGGTTTCCCCCCGGCTATGCCCGGTTTCTACCCACCATAATGCTGGCCGCCGTCGTATAAGTGAAATATTCTTGAGTACGGCGTAAAACATCAAATAAATAAATAAATAAGATTATTTTGAAAATAGCTGTTAGCAACTTTTGGTTGCTGTCCATGCACCATTTCTGTGTTTGTATTAATGGTGACGCTGTAGTCTATATATGACGTCATGGTATCATGCCGAAGACACCAGACATGACACCCCGCAGTCACATTATACGGACACCGGGTCACTGGGTTAGTTCCAGGTAAGTTGGCGTAAGAGTACCTCTAGATCTGCATATCTGAAAGCTAAGTTGGCAGGAATGAGCCAAGCATTACATTAAATGCTTTCTATGAAATAAAACATGACATGTATACCATCTTTTATTTTGGTCTTTGACCTTTAAGTTACTTCAAAATTATTTTGTTTTAGTAACTTACACAAGCGTCAAAGGACAGAGGCTTTGTACAAAATTGCATGGTCACACAAGTCGAATCAATAATTTTATTGTAATTGGGGTTTAATATTCAGCAGAATGGCTGCACAGTTTCTGTTGTGCCTGATGTGTTTTGGTGGGAAGTTGGATTACCTAATTTGCGTACGACGAAAACTTCCTTTTGTCTAGTCTCATGGGGTCGAAACCCGAGTCAAAGCTTTAGATGCAAGAACGCTCTGCTTCCATTAATTTCGAACAGTTTATTCTTCCAAGTTTACCTTGTATATAGTCGTGTTATAATAAAAATCGATTAAGTTATAGTTGACATGCGGACTTTACTTGGGGTTTGCATTAAGATTACCAACGATCCCATGTTACACACGCTCTCTAGCGAACGCGAAACGTAAATTACACTAAGGGAGGCGGAATTTGTCAACAGTCATGTTTAAATGAACAAAAACGGAAGTTGCCTTATTGTTGCCCTGATGTTTGCCCTATCGATCGCCGGTCCCTCAGAGCCTTGTCGCCTCCATTATCCACAAACCCCGCATTCACAAGGTAATACTTCCACCTCGGTCTAAAGGCCGCTCAGCATTATATGTAAATTTGACACGCTCTTCAAATCCCGTATTGCTTGGTCAGTGTGTACATAGTGTATATTTAATATCTCCATTGGTTAACCCTAGGATATGTGCAGAACAATCAGCCTTTAGGGAGATCTCATACAGAAAGAGCAGGAAGCGCACATTTCTTGAATAGCACCCGCTGGCCAACTCTGATTTCTTCAACGCGTGTTATTAAACTAATTTGTCCATCTTTCTAAAAGTGTAACAGGAGTTTAACCGTAAACTGCTTCAGATAATAACACATTTTTTCATTCATTTCGCTGAGGTCTTCTTGATGAAATTCCCGTGAACATATACATGGCATACGATGAAATTTAAACAGTTACCTTTTCATACAAATCGTTCTTCAATAACTGATTTTTCTATGACGTTCCAGGACAGCGTATTAGGGAGTATAATCACTAAACAACGCTCTCTTGATCTGGTCGGATGTCTCAGTTGACAATTAGCCATATTTCACCTGTTAGGTGTGTCTATTTGCCGGCTTTCACGCTGACGTCAGTGCTCTGGTTTTACTGTGTATGCTGTATGCGAGTTAAAGTTTTAGGGGTCATAGCATGACGGGTAACAAATAACTTACTGTTTTTATCTATAAGTCTTGGGTCTCCAGAAAACCATATCATCTAATATGCTTTGCGCTATATGTGTTTATGTAACGCGTTAGGTAACAGGGACTTTTCGTGGGCTGTATCGTTCAAAACCGTCTCCAAATAGTTCCTGTTTAATGACAACCGAAATGAACGCCTCAGTTTCTCAATCAGTATATAGTTTGATTTTGCCTGTGGTCAGGTAAGATAACCCAGCCTGACAGGCAAAAATGGTCGGGTTGTGGGCAAAAGTGGATCTCCAAAGACACAGCCCATTGAGAACATGTGAAACTGAACAGCTATCTGGCCGTCGGTTACATCCTTAACTAAAGGGTTGTCATCAATTCTACATGACACCCCCATCCAAAACTTAGACATAATGATTGCGTTGCGTGGACCGATTTTCTTGAGGCACGGATAACTAGGCTTTTCGACGGGAATTCCTGCTTAAGCCAACAGCTGTTTGGGGTTAAGGTCTCCTCGTATCTGTGTAATGGGTAAAATAATGCTTGCTGCGACCCACATGCAGTGATGGATTACCGATGTTACCACACATTCAAGGTGATAAAACATTAAACAATGAAGTCGTTCCACCTTCGTGCTGACTGTTCTTTGCTCACCGTAGTGTAAGCTATTGGAAACGATGCCCGCCGAAATCTGATTAAATTACAAACATGTCGCTGTGTAAGAAATTCCAATCTGTGAAATGTAAGAAAAGCGGAATTGAATTTGTATCTTGGGTTAAATCAGAATGCGTCTTCTTTAGTTTATCGTCTGTGAAGTCCGAATCACCACAAGCTACTTCATCTAATACGGCATACAAACTAGATTTGACGGATCAGAGCATGGGAGCCCGGAGGCATAATTCTCCACCGCACTTAGGTTGATGGGAAGCTAATGGTCTAAACTCAGTCGTATTTGTTAAACAAAGCAGCGAGCAATAAAGATGTCACTGAGGAATGCTTTATGCTAAACGCAATAAATCTCGTGCAATGAAGAATTGGCTTCAATTCTGCTATAAGCAGATACCTGCGAGCCCTACCACTTAAGCTTTAAATGAGACTTTGGATTATAATGAGCAACTATGGGGTACTTGTCAAAATGATCTGGTACAGAATCTCGTCTGAATCTATATGTTGTCATCTATAATCAGGTATGTAATAACGTGTAGGTACTGAAGTATCCGTGTGAATAAAGCCAGTTTGACGGTGATATATGTCATGTCTGTACTAGAATAACTGGTCTATACTCTCGTGCCAGCTTACAGCCAAATTAGATGTCTTCACCGTCGACGGCATGAATTGGCCAGGATCAGCCGAAGGTACCCTTACTCTCCCTATACAAATGCTGCATATTTATTCGTCTACCAGCCACTGACATGTCAATGGCATGGCTTCAGAATACGCCATAAATAATTATTTCACCTTTTTTGTTCGTCGACATGATTGCATCAGAGACCTTCATATTCTAAGTATCGATGATATTTTCCTGAACTGCGATAAAACAATCTCAGTGATCACAGCTGGGAACTCGGCGCATCGAATTTATCTCATACAAAAGTTACGACAGTTATTTCAGTTTCTGGAAGATTCCGATTTTATGATATTTAAAGGCACTGGGCCACAGTCCGTCAGTTTAGGACAGTTAATACCTGTGTTTTCTTGACATATTCTGGTTTAAATGCTACCGTTTGGTATATGTGCGGAATGATGGAAGTAGTGTTTTCATTGGTTTGGGGCCTTAACAAAGGACTGAATTGTCCATTCAAGTTATAAAATGAGCAGAACAACTATTAATCTGGTCTTCTGGAAATGTGTATTTGTCGACCCGATGATATTACTTTTAACCACTAGTCTTCAACAGATTCCAGGAATTGCATTGTTACATAATGTATATCCGATATACAAGGGCTTTTTTCAAGGAGTACAATTCAAACAGATCAATGGAAAGGGTATTTGCAAAACCAAGCCTACCAATGAAATATATTTCGGTGTAATGTACTGTACATATATACTGTGTACAAGGGACCAGTCAATAAGTATGATTCACAAATATCAATAAATCAAGAAAGTTTACACTAACCCAAGCCAGCCAAAGCTGAACTGCCTATCCCCCGTTCTGGTTAAGACACGGACATTGTATAGATGTTATATTGGTGTATCAATAAAGTGTCCCTGTCTTAACCGAAATGGAGGAATAAGATTAGGACCTTCTGACACGTTGACTCCTGCACTATAGAAATCAACAAAAGACTGTGAATCTGCTTTACTATCAAGGCAGTTGACTTGAGACTGGCCTGGGTTAGTCTGTACCTTGCTGATTCTTTGATCCTTGTGAACCGTACTAGTCCCTTGTATACTAACATGGTATAGCGTAGTTACACCAAAACTGTTTATTCCTCTTTTATTCTTTTCAACTGTACACCTCCCCCCCCCCGCCAAACAAGTACAGAGCAGCAAAGCGGACATTTCCATATATTTGTATAATTATCTCAAAGAAATATATTTTGTATAAATTAACGTAATACAGAAAGTCTACAGTGTACACAGTAAAACCAGAGCAGTAACGACAGTGTTATAGCTCACAAATTGTCACACATACATCTATTACCGGAGAAATCCTGCCTTTTGTCAGTTTACCTCGGGGTTTTATTCCGACTGTTCATGTGAATGCTAGATGACGTCAGAATTTACCATTTTAACATCATGATAAAGAAACCTGAAATTAATAAACTAAGAAAGTCTGTAAGTCTTCAGGAGGACAGAGCAATACGGTAAAACACTTCATTTCATAGGGTTTCCACTGAGACAGGTACATTGAAATATGTAGGCCTGTTTATGAGTTTTACTGATATCTCTATGAAGTCTAGATCATAGGTCTAATGTCAAACGCAGTCAAGATCAAAAGATAACAATTCCCATCACTCATCAATAATTATTTTGAATCAGCTGAAACATGAAGAGAGTCCAGTTATTCTCAAACAGCCTAAGATCCCCCTCTGTCCACTGTCACCACAAGAAATCCCCAAATCTTAATAACTCCACCATGACCCCTGTATATGTCACTACCTACCCTTAAGACATACTGGGCATCCTCTTATCTACCCACAATAATCATATAATATATTCCAACATTCTCAGTTTACACACTCAGGGCACTGGACCATTCGTGGTATAAATAGCTCAGTGGAAATTGGAATTTTACGTGGAAAGTGTATGCAGCACTGTTATAATATATTCCTCCGCGAAAATAGTGTGAAGCGAATATGACACATTTCTTGATGGGTTAAATCTTGTCTTCCTCAATGAACATATACAGTAAGCTATAGGTTTATGCACATATGCACTAACTGTCAGTGCGATTCCTTTCTTAGGTCTCTACGAAGACGATGTATTATACATTATATGTTTTCTTCGGTAGGTGGTGGTGGTGGGGAGGGTGGAGTGGAGGTGGGGGGGAGGCATGGCTTTCACGTGATTGCTCAGCCATTGCCCATTATTATAGGAACACAATATTGAAGAGAGTTGCGGTTTTTCTCTTAGCCTACAGCAGAACGTTCTAATTAGATTTTGTAAATTGGAATTTTCTGGCTTTCAATATTACAATTGACGCTTGATAGACCTTTTTTTTTCATTGTCTTTCCTTTTCAGTTAATGTGCGTACATTGAATTGAGTCAAGCATTCACTAAACTTCCCATGGAAGGCTGTGTACGGACAAAGGGCATGTTATTTGTGAGTGATTCAGCTACAGGCTCCTGGTTGTAAAACATAATTCTTGTCGATTTTTATTTGTAAAAATGAGATTTGAACTATTTTTGGATTGACATAGAATCCCACAAAATTGGCGTGACTGAGGAAATGTGCGAGTTTGGCGTGACGGAAGAAAAGTGTGAGGTTGGCGTGACTGAGGGAAAATGCTTGGGTTTGGTGTAGCAGAGGAAAGGATGTTGACATGGCGTGATGAAGGATAAGGAAGTAGAAGAGGAAAAGGATATGGAATTGGCCTGACAGAGGAGAAGAATGTAGACTTTGCGAGGCGGAAGAGACAGGTGTGGGGGCTTTGCCTGAAGGAGGAAAAGGGTGTAAGCTGCTTGTGACTTAAGCGAAGGCTCAGGATGTGGGCGTAGGATGACAAAGGAGAATTATGTGAGCTTGACGTGACGCAGGAGAACGATGCAGGCTTGGCGTGACTGAAGAGATAGTGTGGGCTTAACGTGACACCGGATGAAGAAAATGGGCTTGGTGTTTTGGACAAGGAATGTTGTGGGTTTGGCGTCATGGTGGAATATTATATTAGCTTGCTTAGTTTTGAACTCTCTTGTCTACACCATTAGATTCTTTAAATGACTTGATGTGCTGTAACCTAGCATGTTAAAGTTGTGGAACAACAGCTTTTGTCGATATTAAAATTAACTGCAATAATTTATTACGCGGACAAAATCCGATTATGCCATCTAAGCATTTGAGAAAACCATTCACACACTTTTGAACTGGCTGACTGGCAAATGTTAAGCTGACTGGAAAATGTTAAGCTGACTGGCAAATGTTAAGTTACTGGTTAATGATAAGTTACTGGTAAATGGTGGGTGGGAGAATGAGACAAAAATCAGTTGCCTTTTACGAATCACGGGTGTTGATTTTGCAGTAAGGAGGACAAAGCCGTTAACAGACAGAGACTTTCCAGTTTATAGCTTCGGGGAAAACTTAGACATCATACAGCAATCTATCAACGCACACTCACATTCGATTCTAACTTATGTCTAGCTTCTTCAATTGATTTGGCCAAGCTTCGACAACGAGCAATTCTAAGTACAATTGCTATTGAAGAAATCTAACTAGACGGCTATAAGAGGGCACTGAATGCACCGGGCAATGTCTGGTGGTAAACAGATAACATAACACGTCCATATTCAGCTTGTCCAAGCTTTACGTCGTTTCGTCGTTCATCCCCGAATATTAGCCTGAAGGCTACATTGCCTTGACGTTCTCCAGACAGCTAAGTCCTTAAGAGGAAAAGCAAACAGAGTCTGCACGGCTTTCTGAAGGTTTTCTCAGAGGTGCCGTTAACAACGCAAACACAGAAAGCAGAGAAAGATGATACTACCAGTTTACACACACGGGTTCAACCAAAGTCTTATTGATTGAACACAAGTGTTTCGAATTAAATAATTTATACTACCATTTTCTTAATGTGTTTATTGTATTTGTTTTTAATCAAGATACCGATTCTCAGGTAACAGAAAGACACCCATGATTATGGCAGAATTGCCTTAGCATGTAACCTCAACGACACCTAAATTAGATGTCAGTTAACGAAATCTAATAAAAAGAAAAAGTTATTTCAAAGAACGATATATCATACCGTATGGATCCACATAGTTATGTGTTCTATGTCATGTTTTTTTTCTATATGGAGAAATCGTGACAGGTTTTGCTATTTGAATATTCTGCAGTTGAATTATTATCCTTTAGATGCTTGTTACGGAAATGCCTCATTGCTCTTTTGACTTGGGACAAATGGGATGTCAAGAAAAGGTAGCCCATCTTAACTTACTTTATATGAGTGGTATACAGTACTATGATAAAAATACACATCCATACAATTTCCTGTAACAGTCGTACTCAGTCGTAACCGTTTATAACGCGGGACAAAAGCGCACAAAAGAGCCCCAATTGAAACGGTACTAAAGAGGTGTTTCCAGTCTGTTTTGTTCTAGGATCATTGTTGCAACCATATGAAGAGTATTGAAAACATTTTATCCTTTATGGTAAGAAAAACACCCAAAAAAGTAGATCAGTACATTAACCTAGTGTACAGTGATTAGAATCTGCGTTTTTTTTTAATTCTTAATATACCAGTCATAATTCGCAAGGTTAATGGAATTAACCTTTTACAAACAAGATCTGCACAAGAATAAACAAAACGCACAATTAGTGGCTATTTCATAGGTCAACTTGCTCTGCTTTCTGAAAAGTCAAATATCAGGCAAGGCATTAGGAGAGGACTGCAGATGATTGTAGTTTCCATGTTTGGACATTTCCCATTTCACATACTGAGCTTATTCCTTTTGGGTCGTGTAGGTCTGCGCTCGACTTTGTATAGATTCATTTGTTCTGTTTTAAAACAGATTTTTGTTCAATAATTAACCTCTGTTTTTATTCAAACTGTTAAAAACGTGAGCTTCACATGTTAAAGATTGTTTTATTACATCATAATATAAAGTTTTGTAAGCTTTATGTTCTCCTACGTCAGAGGGTTGTTCCGATCACCCACCGACTGACCCCATCCCTCTGATTCTGTTTGCTCAGCCTAACATTATGACGACGTGGGTGAGGAAGGCCTGACGGGGCAAATGGATAGCAGGAATAGCTCCGCTATAGAAGGGTTACGTAAATTGATCCAGGGAGGTACAAATTAGCCCTGAAACACGTTGCTAAGCCGGATGCATGAGTGTTAAGAGATGACAGGAAATATCCCCTTTTCATTTTGAGCTGAGGCATTGTTAATTAAACAACTATTGACAATTCGCTATTCTGTGGTCTCTCTTAACTTTCTTGCCATCGTTGAAAACTAATTGTTTTCACAGAACATGAATTTCTTGCGAAACGATAATCAAACTCGCCTTGGCTTGAGTACCCGCAGGAAAGCAGAGAGAGATTAATGGTACAGAATGCCCTTGTGAGAGCACATTTGCATCATCACTGAAATACAGAAACCATTTGACGCTGAGCTATAAGGGGGCACCTGTAAACTCAACACAAACCCATGTCAGAGAACACAAAAATATTGTTCGGTGTATTTTTTTTTTTGCCATATACTTTTCAAAAAATTTATTATCAACAAAATGCTCTAGATGACTAATTTGACAATGTTTGGTGTCAGCACTAGCTGGATGCAAATAAATAAGGCAGTGTGCGAAATAACTTTGTTGAACTTTTGTAATGCCCTTTAATAGTATTAGCAATATGCTTGAACAAGGAAATAATTCAATTTAATCCATCCAGTCAGCCAGTTGGGCTGTAAGATTTTCTAAAAGAATTAAACATACGGTTTGATAAAGTAGTGTCTGTATAGCTGTTAAGTGGGTGGAAGTTGCCGGCGAAGAGTACTCTATGTGTTCACTACAGCATGGACCATGTATATCACCTGTAAACCGTCATCAAGACCTATCACCCAGAATAATTAATAACTTTTTCGTTGAAGAAGAAATCTCATAAAAACCTTGTCGTTATTTCCCCGTCTGAACGCTCTATCTGAGCCAGGTCGACGGAAGATTTACGTGTCAGATAACGGTTGTAGGGCGTCCAGTGCTAAGAACATTGGCCTCTGATATAACAGTCGATAACCGTAATTAAGGCGAACAGCCATGGTAGCGCAGTATCCGATTGCCGGCATTCTTTAGGCTTGTATATTTACAGTACTGTTTAAAGGGCATGGCTATAGACTTCTAATGTAGAGTACATCGCCGGCAATCGTCTTCTAGTCCGGGGTCGATCGATTGTCTTCGAACAGCTGGCCAGAGAACAAATTGAAAATGTGGTTATGAATCTGTTCCATGGAAGTTATGCTTGCTTAGTGATGCCTATGAACGTGCGGGTTTGGGCGTATTCTCAGCCCGGTCAATACACGCTCTTCTTCACTAGTTTATGTCCATCATCCTATTCATATAGCTCACTTCTAGCGCCGCTGTCCGAAGATATTTGACAATTGCGTCTACTCGCCATGCCACTCGGTCAGCTCTCAAATGTGTCTCCGGTGACTAACAATTGCTGGACGCAGAATGGCAAACAAGTGGGCCAAATGACACCGTCTCTCTTCATAACTACCACTTGTCCTCCAGCGCGTCGACATCTCTACATCCATTGAGCGAAAAAGGCCTCAGAGACGGGATATGAATTTTTAGTACTTTTTTTATCAGTGTCTTCGATTCTTGAAAATAACACCCCTTGTGACTTAAACAGTCACCATTGAGAGGAATGTGTCTAGCCCTTGAGATGCTGGTTGTCTAGAAATAGTGCCGTTAGGTCTGTGTCTGATTTACCTACCTTACCCTTGCAATTGCCTTTCCTCAAGGACGCAACAAAAGCTTAACTGAAATAGCACTTTTTCCGCTTTGGACCTCCATTGCATCCAAGTTGTCTAGTATGGCACACACATCTGGGATAAATGAGATCGTTATATGGGTCACAAACCAAATACTTAGCAAACAACGGTAGATTTTGGGGATTTCATCTGGCAAACATTGTTTTTGTAGTGGACGTTTTGTTGTACAAGACATATCAGCTTTGGTTCAGCCTCAAAATAAGTTTAAGTTAAAGTACATCAAACGGTCAAAATATATGTACTTTCATATGCATACATATTAAAACTGGCACTAAAAATTCCTTCTCCGAGACATTTTCTTCACAACATATATGATCTGTGTAACTCTTTAAATATCCTAAGTACATTTCTATGAAGTTTTATGTATTTTAGTATAAGAAGGCATATACAACAATTTTTCTGTTCTCGTTCTTCTTGACATAAGACTTCCTGGCGTTTAAAGTAATGTGTAAACAGAAGAGAGCATTCGTCTATTTGTCACAAACAGTTTGCGCTACATGTCACATGGTCGTTGGGTTTGGCCCTTGTCCCTGTCTCCAAGGAATCTGGTACCACAGTTTCAACTGCTAGAGCGTTTTTTTTTTCATCGTCCTCACCATCGACATAGTTACCTCTAACACATCTGCCAAAATGTTCTGCCGCAATTTCTACACATTGATTTACGAGGCGATTTCACGACTTCCATCAGCTGAATTTGATAACTTCTGTAGTATGATGGAAGTCTTTTTGACGAATGTTCCCCGGGGTGAAAACGCTAAAGACAAATAAGGTTTTAATAAAAGCGAAGAAAGCAATAAAATAGTTGTTAACATGAGAATTAATATCGACTTCGTCACGAGGCCACCGCGTACTAATGACTGTATGGGCTCCTGTGACCGAAATCAACTCTGTACTGAATATCCTACAAATATACCCTCACACTGTGACCCACAGTTCGCCAGATACCCATTCTCCTACACGCGTATATGTCCCATATATATTTGTCTCTTTATGGCAAGACACGTGGATTACAAAGTTAAACCACATCACTATATTTGGCGACATATAAATAGAATGCTGGTTCTCAGGATTCTCAGGTAAATGCGACTGTACCACACAAATGTAAACCTTTGGGTGCGGTAAGCGCGACCGTGCCACACAAATGTGAACCTCTGGATGCGGCAAACGCGACTGTATAACACAAATGTGAATCTCTGGATGAGGTAAGCGCGACGGTGCCATACAAATGTGAACCTGGAATCTCTGATCTTAGCCATGGTTTACTGCCAGCGAACATAAACGTTTACGCTCTACTATGAACGGGATATGCGGAGTGCGCTGCTTGTGTGGACCTTGATACGTTGTACGTGCAAAGCTTGATAAAATCAATGATGATATCTGTATTTTCTGACTAATCATTGAATGGCGTGACAAAAATACGACTTTGTCCGTGTTTATAAAAAAAGCATAACATTTCTCTGCTCAAAATCAGTTAAGTAATGACACACATTAGAATGTTTTGTCTTCACAAACCTAAACACCGTCGTTCAAGAAAAATAGGCTGCATAGGGCATAAACACCGTTCAAATTAAATAAATAAAGATATCTCGTTCAAGTCGTTCAAGTAAAACACTTTGAATATAACCTAAATATCTGTCTAATTAAATCGACAGATACGACACCTTAGGCATTTGTCACACCAAGGGCCTGCATTGAATTGTTTGAAATGTCTACACGACTTGTGGAAAAGCTGCCATCCTTTACAATTTGTGGTGGTATTTATTTTGAACACGTAACTTTACCTTGTACGTACAGTCAAATATGTAAAGATTTTTTGAGAATAATGGTAAAGCCGGGAATCAGACGAGGAAGGCTTGCCTTAGACCTCTTACTGAAAATCCGGCATCAGATGTAACTGACAAGACATGACAAAATGGTACTATTACAACAGTAATGTCACTTTAACCATCATCTAATCTGTACGGATTATCGTCAGCGTGTAGTGAGATCATCTGTCATTAGCCGTCGTGCTGCTACCCTGCTCATATACAGATAACGTCGGTGATACAAAAGTCAGTTTGTCAAAATGATCGAATATCTGACAAATCACACTATCATCTGCACCCTGAGCGAAAGACATTGGGCGACTCGGCAGAATGGTTTATGTCTATTATATTGCTATCAAGTAGAACTATATTAAGAATGCTGAATGCTGGTTTCCTTTCCAGGCGAATGTGGGAAAAAGTCTGCGAGCAAGCTGCTGAGGATCGTGGGTTTCTCTGGGCAGATCCTCTTGCCATGTAAGCAAATATTCTTAAGTACCGGAAAAGCGGAAAGAGCTTGCGAAATACTCCGAGAGACCGGCCACAAACAGCAACATAGCATCGTTCTTTTACTTCTGTGGTGTTCTGCTTTTACATAACGGCTGTACCAGTGAAAACTTTGAAATAAAGCTGAAAATAAAAAATTTGTAAAGCTATATCCAGTTCCAGTATTCTTATGTATTTGTAAAAAAGACAAGAAGCTCAAGAAATGCATTTAGCAATCTGACGCGGTGCAGATAAGTGGGAAAGGAAGTTTACGTCTATTTATTTTTCTGTAAGTTTGTATTTAACATTCTCGCGCGATCATTTCGGAATTAATACTTGTCTCTTATAAGGGTCTTTGTTTAAAGCACAAATTGACAAAGTGAGCTGACATTATTTGCGATTAATGGGTTCCAGCAATTTTACTGTAGGGCTTTGAGTGAAACTTTTGTGTCTGTGAAAAAGAAAATAATTTATTTTTCGCTGAGATATTTTTTTCATTTTCAGTGGAAATATTAATAATTCAAAGAAATAACGAAATATTTAAAGGTATCTTTTCCTCACATTGGAAGAAAACACCTTCAAGGGACACTAGCAAGGAGGACCTGAAAATCATTTGAGTTATCTACCCTTCATTATGAATGAACTTGTTCAGACCTTTCTCTGAGACATGATAACAGCAGAAAAAATTGAAGTAATATTGGCTAAACGTGTATCTGTCTGAAAAACTTTCATAGTGAAAATAATTGTTGCAGAAGAAAACTTTTTAATCTGTGTCTGCTAATAGATTATCAGAACTACAATGATTTAGATGAATACCTCGATTTCTCAAAGACGCGCTCGATAAATACAATTCACACAGCCTACACGTGAACGTATATGACCCGTGTCACAGTCCTCTGAAAACTTTTAAAGGAGACTCCCAAAAATGACAAGAGAAATCATACATCTTAAAGACGTTAATGTAACTTTACCAACCCAGCACTTTTGTAGAACTTCTGTATTGCAGACTGTACTTCACTAACATACTGTATTATCCTGCATTCTGTACTGCACTGTAAGCTGTACGATACTTTAGGCTGTATGCTACTATATAAGGTGTATTTTACTTTGGAATTACGCTGCTCTAGGCTGTATTATAGGCTGTCCGATATTATAGGCCGGACACGCGGATGACACCGTTGTCATAGGTTATGTGTGACCAGATACCACACATCACACTGTCGTCACCGGTAATGTCTGACCACATACCACACATCACACTGTCGTCAAAAGATATGTGTGACCAGATGTCACACATCAAACTATCGTCACCGGTAATGTGTGACCAGATACCACACATCACACTATCGTCACCGGTAATGTGTGATTAGATACCACACACAACACTGTCGTCACCGGTTATGTGTGGCCAGATACCACACATCACACTGTCGTCACCGGTTATATGTGACCAGATACCACACATCACACTGTCGTCACCGGTTATGTGTGACCAAATATCACACATCACACTGTCGTCACCAGTCGTTATGTGTGACCAGATACCACACACAACACTGTCGTCACCGGTTATGTGTGACCAGATACCGCACATCACACTGTTGTCACTGGTCATGTGTGACCAGATACCACACATTACACTGTCGTCACCGATTATGTGTGATCAGATATCACACATTACACTGTCGTCACCGGTTATGTGTGATCAGATATCACACATCACACTGTTGTCACTGGTCATGTGTGACTCAGATACCACACATTACACTGTCGTCACCGGTTATGTGTGATCAGATATCACACATCACACTGTTGTCACTGGTCATGTGTGACCAGATACCACACATTACACTGTCGTCACCGGTTATGTGTGACCAGATACCACACATTACACTGTCGTCACTGGTAATGTGTGACCAGATACCACACCTCACACTGTCGTCACCGGTTATGTGTGACCAAATATCACACATCACACTGTCGCCACAGGTTATGTGTGACCAGATACTACACACAACACAGTCGTCACCGGTTATGTGTGACCAGATACCGCACATCACACTGTTGTCACTGGTCATGTGTGACCAGATACCACACATCACACTGTCGTCACCAGTCGTTATGTGTTACTAGATATCACACATCACACTGACGTCACCGGTAATGTGTGACCAGATAAATGTGTGACCACATACCACACATCACACTGTGGTCACCTGTCGTCACCTGTCGCCACCTGTCGTTATTTGTGACCAGACACCACACATTACACTGTCGTCACCGGTTATGTGTGACCAGATACCACACATTACACAGTCGTCACAGGTTATGTGTGACCAGATACCACACATTCTCATTGTCGTCACCGGTTATGTGTGACCACATACCGCACATCTCACTGTCGTCAACTGTCGTTATGTGTGACCACCATACCACACATCTCACTGTCGTCAACTGTCGTTATGTGTGACCAGATACCATAATCTCACTGTCGTCACCGGTTATGTGTGACAACATACCACACATCACACTGTGTGAGCACATACCAACATCACACTGTCGTCACCGGTTATGTGTGACCAGATACCACACGTCACAACTGTCGTCACCGGTTAGATGTGACCACATACACGCATCGCAATGTAGTCACCGGTTGTATGTGACAAGATATCAGGCATAATACTGTCGTCACTGGTTATGTGTGACCAGATATCACGTACTTCATTGTCGTCACAAGTTATGTATGACCACATACCACGTATCACAGTGTAGTCACCTGTTGTATGTGACGAGATATCAGGCATTACACTGTCGTCACAAGTTATATATGACCACATACCACGTATCACAGTGTAGTCACCTGTTGTATGTGACGAGATATCAGGCATTACACTGTCGTCACCGGTTATGTGTGACGACATAATCAGCCATTGTATTGTCTCCCTATACTCAGCTTACACTCAACAATCAGCTTAGAGTCAACATTGTCTGCAGTATACCCCACTCAACAATGACTGCAGTATACCCCACTCAACAATGACTGCAGTATACCCCACTCAACACTGACTGCAGTATACCCCACTCAACAATGACTGCAGTATACCCCACTCAACAATGACTGCCAGTATACCCCACTCAACAATGACTGCAGTATACCCCACTCAACAATGACTGCGGTATACCCCACTCAACAATGTCTACAGTATTCCCTACTCAACAATGACTGCAGTATACCCCACTCAACAATGACTGCAGTATACCCACTCGACAATGACTGCAGTATAATCCCACTCAAACAACGACTTGCAGTATATTCCACTCAGAAATAAGTAACTTTTAACGGGGTTTAAAAAGTGGCAATTATATCCTATTTGCCCCTCTTAAAAGTCAGATGAGCTCAACTGTTTATACTCTGCAATTTTATATAATCGATAATCAAATTCATAACTGAAGGTGGAAACTGTGAAGATGACAATTCCGACAATCTCGTATGTTTTAAGCTATATAAAGAGCTGCTATTGTTATATGTTTCTAAATGCCACTGTGGAATGGCACAAAAAGGTTATCAAAGAGCCGCCTGCACTTTTA